>NW_022872939.1:1112991-1220313 GCF_900324485.2 Mastacembelus armatus
GGAGTGGCAGCGGCCAAAAGCAAATCATCAACATATTGAACCAAAACAACATTAGGCGGAAGCTGCAGACCTTCCATGAGCTGACGCAATGCATGATTGAAAAGGCCAGGTGACAAGAGAAAACCCTGTGGGACTCTGGTGTATTGCAGCCGTTCACCTCGGAACGTAAATGAAAAAATGTCACGACATTCTTCTGCCAGTGGCAAACATAAAAAGGCATTTGCCAACTCAATACAAGAGAACCACTGATACTCGGGGGATAGTGATGCCAAGGCAGTATAAGGATTTGGAACGGGGACAGTTGGTGTCGTCACTAACGCATTAATTCTCCACAAATCATGTGCCATTCGAAACTTACCTGTCCCCTGTTTTTTCTACCGGGAGTATTGGGATGTTCCAGGTCGCAGTGGAAGGCTCCAATACTCCAACACGCTTTAAACCCGTCAATCGTTTCAGCGATACCTTCTTCAGCAACTGGTTTATGCGGATACTGAGGTTGCCAAATGGGAAATGTGTCTTTAACTGAGAAGGAGATAGGCTCCAACTCGTGACAGAAACCCACTTCAGTGGGACCAGTCGACCACAATGAAATAGGCAGTTTCTGTAACATCTGAGGAACGAATTCATGGTCAGATTTTTCTCTTGCCATGATGGCAAGTGATGGTTTGATGTTCCAATAAGACCTGATCTCTGGCTTCCCGATTAATTTTGTAAGCATTGTGGGATGGAGAGAACCACACGGCAACTGGGTGGGAGTCCAGGTCCATGGCCGACAGCAGGGTTTTAGTCATTGGGCCGAAATCTTTAGCCTGATGCTCGGGATGCAGCAAGAGAGACACATGTGGGCAAGCCTCATGCCCCATTTCATACCATACCTTTTGTTCCTCGTTAAGTTCCACCACTCCAACCACACCCTCTGTTCCCACCAAAATTGACGTGGTTTTAATATCCCAAATTTTACCTTCCAACTTGGAGTTAAAAATGGACTGATACCAATCCGTCTGGTTTCGATCATAGAAAAGAGTCACATGCAGGGGGTCCGTTGGAGGAGCGTAGGGCGCTATTAGAGAGATCCAGGGCTTCCAGGACGAGAACAAGGAGAATAGTCCACCCCCTTTGGGGGTTTCAGGTCGTAATAAGCCCCAATATATATCCGCCCCTGGATGGGGCGCCTGTGTGGCCCGGTCTTCCGCCAATAGCCACTGTCCATTACTCATCAATCCATTCACAGAGCAGTTATGTGAATCACCATTCGGAAAAGTCACAACTACTCCCTCCGGGGAGCACAGAATTGAAGCTCCCAACTTAATAAGCAAGTCTCTTCCCAGCAGGTTAGTGGGGTAGTGTTCAGAACAGACAAACTGATGTGTGTGCGTCTGTGAGACACGAAGAGGAATGGTAAGTGGCAGCTTTGTTGTTACCCCAGAGAAACCTACTAGGTCGACAGCTTCTGATGACATCTCCGTACGCTCCACCTGGTTGTTTAAGGTGGAGTAGGTGGCCCCTGTGTCCACTAAAAAAGGCAGCTGTTTATCCTCGACCTGGATTGTGATCATTGGGTCTGCCCTCCCAATGTCAGGTCTTCTCTGTGGGCCTCGTCAATTACAGGTTCCCCTCCCTCTTGGCCAAGGGGATATTGTCCTGCTGGACTAGGTGGTGCCATGTTCGGGTTAGGAGCCTGATGTATAACTTTGGGTGGACCTCCACGCCCACGCCCCCTGTTTCCTCTCTGCGGGCCGCCTGGAGGACGTTGGTAATACATCGGGCACTCTCTGATGATGTGTCCTGGTTGGCCACAACCATAACATATCAGGCCACTGCCTCGCCCTGTTTCCGCCCATGAACCATCCTCCTGGCACGCCCTCATATCCTCCCGCGGATCCCCCACGCGGTGCGTAGCCATAATTTACTGGATAATTCACTGGTGGAGGGTGGTGGTGTGGGTGAGGGAACCCAAGGAGGAGCTGGGAACTGGTCAGGAGTTTCAGCAGGCACTGGAGCAGGCTGTTGCATCAGTTGCTTGGCTTTTTTGTCTTTCTGTTTCTCCTGATTAACCTCCTGCCTGGCTTTTCCCAGCTGTAACTTCAACAATTGCTTTTTCAGATCCTCGACCTCCAAATTCTCCTGATCTTCCTTATCCTGCACCCTCTGCAGGTGATGGAGGAGATGCCTCTCCCAGACAGCTGAGTTACTCCCAGGTATATCAGGATTATCTGCCATGCTGTCTCTCACGGACTTGGGGGTTCCTCCCAGCACCGCCTTCCGGAAAAGTGCCTCCTGAATTTTGTCTGAATGTGGATGGACTCCCATGGAGTTAGCCCATTCGTCTTTACATCGATTAAGATACGCGGTTGGCCTCTCACCTGCCTTAGGGGCAAATGTGAACTTTACACGCATTGCTTTCCCAATTTGAGTGGCCAACTCAATAAATGGGGTGTAGTCTGGTAGGTGTATGCATCCAGCACTTTCTTCAATTTGATTGACATCCCAAACTGAGAGTACCTGTCCCATCAGAGCTCTCCAGTCACCTAAGGCCACTTTTGTCCCTGTGTAATTTGTTCAAACTTATTTAACCACTTACCTCCTCCCTCTGCAGGGTGTGGGAGTTTTTCCACTATTCCATTCATATCCGCAAATGACCATGGTCTGTACTGGTGCCTTCCCCTTTCACCACGAGGGGCGCTTGTATAGGTGGGGCTGGAGCATGGCTTCTCAACAGATATCTGGGTGATTGCTGTGGCTCATGCACCTGCAGCTGACCTCTCAATGTGACCCCCACCCCATCTTTCTCATTCTCATTCTCCACTACATATTCCTCATCTATCCCTAAGGCAATCAATGTCTCTCCATCTTTATCCCACTGATCCTGTCTCTCCTTACGTTCCCTATACTGTCTCACCTGAAATGGCTCCACCTTCTTCTGACTTACTTTTCCCTCTTCTCTTAAACTGGACTTACTCTCACTCCCTCTGCGTCGCCCCTCCGTCCCTAACGGTGTAGATGCCTGAATCCCTGCCTCTATCTTCCACTGCTCTAAGTCTCCCAATAGGTACCCAGTGTCTTCCCTTTCTTCCTCCACATCTAACTCTCCTCCCTTTATCCGCCAGACCGGGGCCTGGACAGGAGGCGGTGGTTGGGGCGCTTCAGGCAGGGGCGGATACCGTCGAGCCTCCATATTCTTTCTGTTCTTCGCACACTTACCTGTCTCCTTCTTATCACATAATGCTGTCCGAGCCCGCATCGCTCTCACAGCAAGTGCCATATTATGCACCATCAGTCTGTGAGCTTCTTTTTCCTCCATTTCCTTCTTCCACTTCCTCTTCACCATCATTCCACTTGCTGTTTTCTTCTTCAGTTCTTCCACTTCCCTCAATGCTCTCTGAGCATCAGGAGAGCGGCCAAATCCGCCAAATCCTCGTCATGCAATCTGTACTTACTGATCACTTCCTCATATTTCTGCTGATCCTTACCGTTTTGCTTTTTCCGTTCCTGTTCGGGAATACCACTCATTAACTGATTACGTGCCTCTACCCATTGCCACTTAAGAGTGACCCACCAGCCTCCTTCTCCTCCACATTCTCTAATTCTTTCGTCATCCACCATTATATACAGCAGTGACAGCCAACCGGTTTGTATGGAGTACACCCGAGCAACCGGTCCAACTGAGTACTACTTCTCTCGACCACGAGACCACTGCTTCGTTAGCACCGTTAGGTTTCCACAAATGATCTCAGGCGGCTTTTCGTACTCAGGACACTGTCACTGTACACAATACACACTGTACATATGCATATACACCAAGAAACCCAAAAACAAAACAACAACTTATTTATACTTACCAGAAAATCAAAATAAACCTGCTTTTTATCTTTATATTCTCTTATACCTTTACTTTACCTCACCACTTACCAGCTCTTATGGAGCCGTAAATACTATGCTTTTAGCGTGTTCAATTAGGGTCTTTAGGGGCGAACCAACACTCCCCAGAGGCACCCTTCCTCGGGACTTTATCCTGTACGTCTACAGGAATGGACTCCAACCTTACGGTCCTAGTTAAAAATTCAGGTGGACCCTATCCCACCAGGGACTTTAACCCAGCGGTTTTCTCCTCCCGTTGGATTCAATGGCAGCCATGCCGGAGGGTAATAATTTAGGCGGATCCCATCCCCGCCAGGGACTTTAACCCAGTGGTTTCCTTCTCCCGTCGGATTAGGCGGCCACCACGCCGAGGATACTACACTTGACTCGAATTATTAACTCAACCTCTCTATAATTTAATTTCTCTTTTCTCTCTTTTTTTTTCACATCACTTTTCTCTTACAATTCACTTCTTCTCTTGTATACTTCTACTTTTACTTCTGATCTCTTTTATTCGTCTCTTTACTCACTTATTTTTTTTTTTTTGGGGGGGTTTTTTCTCATTTATTCAGTGTTTTAAAATTTAGACAGACGTGTGATTTACTATTGACACCGTTCAATTTAGCTTGTTCAATAGCAGACTTTTGAAAGAAAACAGGTGTCTGCTTACCTTTTTAAGTAGTCCCGGGACCGGTGTCAAAAGCAGTCGTTCGTCTGTTTCACCGACCAGTCCTCCGTGATCAATCACGCTAGGGGTCACCAAATTGTTGGAACTGGAATTTTCTCCCTCAGTTCCGCGTGTTCGTTTGATTAAAGAAACGGAGGAGATGAATGTGGTCTCAAATTAGCCGTTTAATAAAACACACTGAATAAAGCAGTTACAGAGCTCCGGGTCAAACTTTCCCTAGCCAATAACAGTCTCTGTCAGGGCACGAAGTCTGACTGACTATTTTTCCCTTAACCCGGTGATAATATTACAGAATGAAATGTGTAATATTTAGGAAGCTGGCGTGTTCTTCTCCCATAGGTTGAGAACGCTGTGATGTCCCGAGATATCCCCTGTTGCTATGCCTCCTGGCAGAGGTCAAGCTGCCCTGTAAGACAGAGTTCAACACCAGGCACATCCTATCCGATGTTATGTCTAATTTATTTCTCATCCTGTGAGAAACCCTGCAATTACTGAAAAACAAGTTCATGGCTAAACTACTACTGTTTCACACATACTAGAATGCTTCATGATTATACTGTAATAATGCCTTAAAAGTTTGATCTATAATATGATGAAAGTAATCTAATACTGCCATATACCTTAAGCTGTAATGTAATAGAAGTAATAATTCCCACAACAGCCACTGGATGCTGATAGATCCTTCAGACACAGATGGGACTCAACATGTTGAAATGGATGTTGCTAAATGTTGTGTTGTCTATTAATATGTTCATCACAACGGATGAGCAACAAGATGTCATAAATTCACTTGTGATTATTTGTAATTAATTAAAGGAAAGTTATTCTCTTGACACTTACATAATATAAACAGAACTTTTTTTTAGAAATTTAGTGAAATATCTACAATTATAATAGATGAGTGTGTATAGATTTTATATTTGACTGACGGTGATGCATACTGTTAGTGTTTTACCGTGTAGTTCAGTGCAGTACAGAAGTTAGTTAGTACAGAAGAGAAGATGGAACTGCATGTGTTCTAAGCTATGCAGTGCAAGAAGATGCATCTCACATACTTCTCCCCAGTGGAAATGGAGGTTTTCATCACCTCTCAGGGCTAACAAGCTCTGGGTTTTCACTAAAACCCCTTTCTAAAACAAGTCCCAGTTCTCTGTGCTACACTGAACCATAACCTAACCTCCGTTACTATGGAAACACTATCTGAAGGGGGAACTGACATAACACAACTGTGTTTGTTGGTTCCCTCTCATTCAGATGAGACATGATGTCAGCAGTAACCTAACCTAACTGGAACACACAGCAACACAGTTTTATCTGATTGATCCATGGCCATAGCTTACATATACAGATGTGGCTAAAAGTGTTGGAATCCTTCCATATAAAAATGTTAATAATCACCTTTAAAATATGTTGAAACTGACAAAAGTCATTAAAATTCAGTTTCCATTTTTGCCCATTTCCTGGGCTTCCAAGATGTAGCACTTTCACAGCTGCCAGTGTACCAACATTCATCATGATAGTTAGGCATAAGAACAACTTGGTTACATTCATGCTTAAGGAGAGATCATTATCACCAGTGTGAAAGTCCTGTATTCTCTCCTTTGTTTGCATCTGTATGCTGTTTGTACAAACTTCAAGGTGATTGTACTGTCAATAAGTGGATGGCCAGTATGGGGCTTGAACCCATGGCCTTGGCATTATTAGCACCATGCTCTAACCATCAGCATCCATATGTCCATGTGAGTAGTAATATACTGGTCCCTTTTGCTGATAAGATCTATAATTTGATATAAAGTTAATAATTAAGGGCCCCTCCCATGATAAAGGGTGTTTCCCTATTAAAATATAGCCTACGCCCAATAAAAAGGCGTTACCCCTAATAAAAGTTGCCTCCCTTAATAAATAAATAAATAAAAGTAGCCTCCCATATTAATAAAGGGTGTAGTTTAAAATGAGTGTATTTAATACCCTATTAAATATAGCCTACGCCCAATAAAGGGTTTCAACCCTAATAAATGATGCTCCCTTAATAAATAAATAAATAAAAGTTGCCTCCCATAATAATAAAGGGTGTAGTTTAAAATGAGTGTATTTAATACCCTATTAAATATAGCCTACGCCCAATAAAGGGTATCAACCCTAATAATAAATAAATAAATAAAAGTAGCCTCCCATGATAATAATGGGTGTAGTTTTTATTTTAAAATAAAAAATATGAGGGAGGGCTGAAGGGTGTTACCTATAACGATGCAGTAATGCTAGTGTTTTTTAAAGATAAGTAAAAGTTCGTTTTGCTGTTGGGTGTGTATGTGTGTGACGTATAGGGCGTAAGGGGAGTGACCTTGCCGTTGGAATTATAGACCATTAAATAATTTCTCCTACTAATTTCTCCTACTAATTTACATTAAAAACCATTAAAATAATTTCTGCTACTCCTTTTTTAAAATCTCGTAGACGCCATTTTAGTGCACGTCATAGTGACGTCGGTAGGTATGAGCGTGCCTCGCTACCGTTAGCAATGCATTAGCATTCAGACCGCAGAGTCGTCCACACCGTTTGTGCTACACTGAATCGCGTAAAACAGCGGAGAATCATGTTCATCTTTCACAGAGGTAAGTCTGTTTCCTATACAGTATATGGGAATTATAGAATGTTTAATTAATTATATTCTTGTGTTTAGGGAGATTGACGATGCGATCATGCAGGACAATGTCGGTAGGGAATTTGAAGGTGTTAGCAATTATGACACGTATAAAATATTAATAATAAAAAAGACATTTCAATATACATGTTGCCATAGTGTGTTTTATTATTCATAATGCAAGAAAATAATCATTAGCATTGCAACCCAGCTCAACCAATATTGCAAACGGCGCGGATGTGGGGCTGGTTAATTACCCAGGCTGTACGTTATTCTCCCAGGTTGATGTAATGCTTGGAGATAGGTTAATTACCCAAGCGTCTAATACTTATCCCTACAGAGGAATTATAGAATGTTTAATTAATTATGGTCCGGATAGCCTGGCCACACAGTTTGGTACTGCACTATTTGCTATGGACACGCCCGGCCACATGAACGCCGTGGCCCTGGATGGGAACAATACAGGACTGAACACTAGGGGCGCATATACAGAAAACAGCAGGATTGTGGAATTAATAGCTCCCATACACGCTGATCTGTTCTTTCAGGAGAAATTGTTGCTTAACGGTATCGACATCTCTATGAAATTTATACGTTCAAAAGATGAATTCTGTCTAATGGCAGCTCCTAATACCCAATATGCCGTGAAAATCCTGACAGCCAGCCTTTTTGTGAAGAAAGTCTCAATCTCACCCACCCTCCGACTCGCCCACAGCAGGGTGCTCCAGCACAGCAATGTAAAATATGCCGTGGACAGAGTGACCTTGAAAACATTCTCAGTCCCTGCAGGAACAAGAGTCTGCAACCAGGAGAATCTCTACATAGGGCAGGTGCCGAAATTTATCGTGGTAACATTCGTCGACAACGAATCGTACACAGGAAGCTATGCTAGGAATCCGTTTAATTTTGAACATTTCGATGCAGAGTTTGTCAGTCTCTATGTTGACGGACACACGTACCCAGCAAAGCCGCTGCAGCCACACTTTCCCAGAAGCCAGTATGTCAGGGAATATTATCAAATGATACAAGCCACAGGCAGACATCTTAAAGACAGGCCCTTAGCCATTTCAAGAGAAGCATTTGGAAATGGTTACACTCTGTATTGTTTCAACCTTGAACCAGACGGAGGTGGTGGTAGTAATGTGTCCCTGATCAAGACCGGGAATGTGAGGATGGAAGTGAGGTTCCGAACGCCTCTCCCACGCACCGTTAACATGATCTGTTATGCAGTGTTTGATTCAGTCATCGAGATATCAAACAGCAGACAGGTGTTGGTGGACTACTATTGAGTCACAGCAGCAGCAAGATATGAACACAATTGAGTTGACTTGTGTCGTCAGAAGGATAATTAGTAAAAATGTTCATTTTCTGGGTGTGTTACCGTGCGATCAGCTGGCCAAACTCAAAATTTCACGACGACCTGCTGCCTTGGTCGTCAACACAGACCCATCTTACCTGCCAGGCGAGCACTGGTTGGCCGTATATTTCACAGTCGATCATCAGGCCTGGTTTTTTGACAGTTATGGCAATGCTCCAGATAAATTTCAAACATATATATCCAACTTTCTCATTAAAAATGCCCGCAGAGTGTTATACTCACACGTCCAGGTACAGTCTCCCCTCTCCATAACGTGCGGGCAACACTGTGTATTTTTTCTCTGGCATGTACAAAAGAGGATTTCTTACAAAAAATTTATCGACAAATATAGCTCTGATCTTACCCGCAATGATGCCTTGGTTTTACGCTTTGTCAATAGAATCAGTCCTGTACCTGTACAGCAACATTTTACATGTGTACAATGTGCAATTATGACACGTATAAAATATTAATAATAAAAAAGACATTTCAATATACATGTTGCCATAGTGTGTTTTATTATTCATAATGCAAGAAAATAATCATTGTACAAATAAATTCATCAGATCAATAAACATTCAATGTCATACATATAAAGTTATTTAAAAAAAAAGAAAAAGTAAAAATACTTTGTTTTGTTATTCATAACACATGAAAATAATCATTGTACTGTGTGTGTGTGTGTGTGTGTTTTGTTATTCATAATGCATGAAAATAATCATTGTACAAATAAATTCAACAGGTCGATAAACATTCATATACTACATTCAATAATGTCATAGATATAAAGTTATTTTTAAAAATGTCACAGCAAAAATTATTCCAAAAAAAAAAAAAAAAACTAGTATTGTGCCCAGAATGTACGGTTAGTTTTGTGTTGAGCACCCCTCCTAGATCTATGTACAAGTATGTCAGGGCTGCTTTTTTTTGCTTTACTGGAAATGATATGATGATGATGGTGGCTGTGTTTGTGGTGTGGAGGAGAAGGACTATAGTTCTTACCAGATTTAATCTCTTCAATATCTCTACGGGCCTGAGTGTTTGTTACAGCAGATAATGGTACATTTAGGCTTGCCAGTGTTTTTAAAAATTGAGTCCAACCCTGTGGCACCATGCTTGCAGACACCCGGTACGGGGCTGTAACTCTTTTAATCAAATCAAATAGATGTGTGCCCCTAATTGTCTGCTTATTGATAGTGAGCTCACCCTGGTCCGTCCATGAAACTGCATCTCCTGCCCTGGCCAGGGCTGACAAAATGTGTTCTGCATTTTTCCTCTGTCTGTGGGGGATATGATTCAATACATCCTGCACAACCAAATCTTTCACACTACCCTCGTTACCTGCATCACCAGCAGCAATTCCTGGTGGTGGTGATGGTGGTAGAGACAGTGTCAGTACATTCTTTTCACGCTCCCCCTGTTTCACCAGTGACAAATATCTCTGTAGAATAGCTGTATACTTTTTAGCTTTCTCGTGAACATCAGTGTCTGGTAATTGTAACACTTGTGACATTTCCCGGTCGAGCTCATTCTGTGCCGTCTGTCTTATGGTCTCGTTGCTCTGCTGCTGTTGCTGCTTTAGCATTTCCAGTTGATTGTGTGGCACCAGATACATTTTGTGTGTATGCTCCATATCTATCTTCTGTTATTAATAAGGCTGATTATAAAGGGTAAAGCGGCTCCTAGTAAGGGGAGTAGAAAACCACCAGACTGATTGATGAGCTTTCTTTTTCTAAAACTAGTCAATTTTCTATCTGCTATGCGTCTGATGACAGATTTCCGCTTTTTCAGCTGCTTATACTGCTGGTCACTGAGTGGAATATGGCCCCTCAACACGTTGAGAGCTATTTCACACAATGCTTTTATAAAGTCGTCGGCGCTGTTAGTTATGATGAGTCTACGCTGTTTTGGTCCTGATTTAAGCAGTAACTCGAGCAGTGCCAAATTTCTCTGCATACGGCGCGACATTGTTACTTTAGCTTTCTAGGGATGTAGACAACCTGCTGTGTGGAGAGCAGATTCGATCTGAGTCTCAGACAGTCGGGTGTTTTGGCTTTATAATCAATGAGTAAGTAACCATAAGGGGCAGCTGTGGCATCGTTGAAAGCCTCTAAAAAGTATTTGGTGTTACCGGGATACATCTGACGGGCTATCAATGTTATCTGGAATTTGTCTCTGGGGTTCTTAAATAACACTAGATAATTGGTGTTTAGACTAATTGTGCGACTGGCCTTGCCCTGTATGAACAAATTCTGTACTAGATAGATACAACTAAGATTTCTATGATGTACATATTTTGTAAAAACATTTTGAACTTCCAAATTACCACTGGCATCATTCATCAGATCATCAATAATCAGGAGGTTAATTTTGTCTGGAGGTAGGAGGGTGTCGTCCCCCAGTGATTCTGGCAGGCCATTGACAAAGTTTATATCTCTAATCTTTAGGAGCTGATTATACAGAGGCTGCCAGCATGAATATATATATACGATGTTATCAATTTTGTGTGAAATAAGCCACTGTGCATTTTCAATAATGTTTTTGACAAAAAAAGTTTTTCCACAATTTGACGGACCGCTCACAACCATGCTGAACGGATGTAAAAGACGACTGTCAAACTCTATTTCAGAAGCCATAAGGTAATGTGGTAAAATCAGACAAGACCCTACGCTTGTTGTACACGACCCGGACTTTCTTCACAACAGTGTCGTTCTTCAAATGAAACTTGGTTTTATTCCTTTTGATGGTGTCTGCTACAGCTGTGAGATGTATGTTTGTTTTCTGGTCAGCTACAAATGCCTTGACAAGACCCACCAGTGACTCATGAGTCACAGCGGTCGCATTAGTAGAATTCAGTGTGACTCCTTTACATTTTACCTGTCTCTTGCCTCTATGTGTGTGGTAAGCATAACACTTGGGACCCCCGGATACAAAGTTTGTGATGAAATCATCCTCCTCACCGCCCAGCTCATCTGTTAAATCCCCTAGGTAAGGACCTAAGGGAGGCATCCACTCCCCGGGTCTAGATGTAAAGATTACAGAATCTGTGTCACAATACAAGACCCTCTGTTGCAGCTTATCCAGTAATTCGTACAACATAAGCCTTGCATGAGCCGTCGTCACTGCACCTATGAAAACATTAACATCAGCCACCCTAGCGTCTCGGCCATCAGCATTTCTCCACTGCACCATAGCAATTTCATCAGAAATGAAGCAGAATTGTCTGACATCAATACAATCATTAAACATCAGCTCTGTGAACCTCTCAGGCTCTGTAATCAACTCACACGACCCCTGATTGGTTCTCATACTAAAACGCCCCCATAGGGAGTTTAAAAGTAACTTGTTACAGCTCCTGACTGCCTTGTTGACGGTTATCTTGTCAGGATCGAGTTTGATGTCTTCATGAATGAAATAGTCTTGTACATATTTCTGCTTTTCCTCCTCAGTTCTGACGTGCTTTGGATAGCCAGACGCTTCTTGCTTACATTTTAGAAATGTCTTGACATAGGCTTTAAAGAGAGTGTTGCTCTTTTTTGGAAAATGCCAGACCTCATCAATGCAAAGAACCCGATAGCCCTTTTCAATAGCTTTTTCAAGCTCAAAAGACACCCAGGTACCAGACAACTGCCTCTCACCGTCGCTGTGCATACACACGGCATCCTGATTCAGGGCCTCAGCACATGTCCGGCAGAGAGGAAACATTAGTTTGTGGTGGCATCTATAGGGCAAAACAGGATGGAAGAGCCCTCTAGGAGGCAAGACAGTACATTTAACAAGACCAAAATAATTCTCAATACTGTCGAAATTACCCACAATCACCTCAGGGTGGCCTATTGGATAATCTTTCTTGGATTGAACGGTAGGATAAAGACTTGTGAAATCGTAGTAGTGGACTGTTTCCTCACCTGCACAGTCTGTCACATGCAGGAGCTTCATAGCATTTGTCCTACCTCCAAAAAGGGCGTCCCTAGGATTCAGCCGTTCAGGTTTCTTGTAATTGGCTAGAAAGGCCTGAACAGCTGGATCTGATTGTATCAACTGCTTCCACTCACACTCCCACATCACAACCACACATAGACCGTGTCGCTTCCTCAGAGCATCCACCTTGTTGATAAACTGTGCATAAACACCAGTATTATCGGCAGAGGCCTGTGGATAGCACTTTATACATCTATGATAGTAACACCCTGCAAATTCAAAACACGTGTTTGAAGCCTCATCAAACCCATCCACACAGTAACTTCCTACCTTATGCTCACCGCCTCTGAGTGCGTGTCTAATGACTCGCTTTTCAGAATAAGCCACAAATTCCAGCCACTGGATAGATACATCTGAAAATGCTTTATTGCACTCCAGATACATTCCATCGTACGTGAGAGCAAGAGTATTGTAAGGCAGGAACAGCGTCTTAAACACACCCATACAGCTTGATGCCAGTGTAGTGAAAGCAAAAGGGTCTACCTGGGTGCACTGCATGAATGCATCGCGATAGATCTCGCAGGCCTTACGCAGCACATTAACATCATTGCGACAGTAACGAGCCATCTCAGCCTGCATGTCAAAGCGTGTGTCTTTAACAATATCGTACCAGCTCATGAATTTCACCTGTTCACTCTGGGACATTTGCTCATAACCATAGAATTTGGGCTCAGGGTAAGATCCTACATAAAACTCATTCTCTACAGTGTTGAATTTGTGTGGGAAGTAGCCCTTCCCTATTTCATTCTCAAAACCAAGAGCTGCAGGTGTTTTAGACAGACTCATAGGCAGGAAGCTGAAGGAATCAATCCACCGTTGACTATAGTCATTGTCATACATCAGAATTACTCTGCTCCCTTTCATAATCACAAATGGAGTTATGTGCTGCCGTACAAAATATTCAAGCACTAGATAGTTGTCAAAACCCGAGGCATTGTGTGCAATAAATGTATAACCTTTATATCTTTTACGGCGATAAGATCTGACAAACCCTTCCACACAATCAACACCTCTGAAACAAGACGGAAACGGATCCACCTCATCCATCACAGTGGCACATGCCATAACGGCTTCATGTTTACCATCCCTGTATCTAGTTTCAAAGTCGTACAGAATATATTTAGGAGGGAATGTCTCATCATCATCTTCTTTAGGCGGTGTAGGTTGTATGAAACACATGTGTACCCCGTCTCCTATGAGGGCTCTACAGTGATCACATCGAGGCTTTATACATTTGTGCTTTTCGGCTTTTTGACGGTTGCGTCTGTATATCATACCACACTCATCACAGTAACGCATAGTGTCACAAGGTATGATACCGTGAACTGGGTCTTGTAATTTGTGGTTATCAAAACACTGCTGGGATTTACAGATTCGTTTACAGTCATCACATTTAACAGTAGGGCCTGGATGCTGTATGCATAGTGTAAAGCAAACATTACACAGGTGTTTACAACAATGTTTTAGCGGGGTTTCATATGTCTTATAACAATACTCACAAACATACGATGCTCCAAAAAAACCCCTAGGATTTGTTATCAAATGATAATGCTCATTATAAAGATACAACCATATAGTCTCTGGATGATGCGCAATGTGTGTCTGAAAACAGTCTGGTTGTTTTCTACCCCCACTATGATGGAAAATTATAATTTTCACCCCTAATTCTCTCTCAAATTTAGCAACATGGCTAAACGATACCTGCTGTGTGTGGTGAAGCCCTACTGATTCGTGTAGTTCTTTAGCATTGTGTAAGATTTCAGCATCTACCATAGAGGGATTTTTTGAAAGAATAACACACATGCTGAAACATAAATTATTGTCTACGCCGTCATTATTTGGTGTGTACAAATGACTACCCTTTCTTGCCAAAATTTCATCATAGGGAACACTACCGAGCTTCAACCTAGTGCCGCCGCTACGTTGCTGCGCCACACTCACAACAAACTCGAGGCCATCATCAGTCAGCGACTCATCATTACTCTGTATCACCTGACTTACCTCATCTGTAAAATGGTCAATGTCATAACCATTTTCTGACCTCAAAATAACTTGCACATCGTTAATCAATGATGGACCCCTCAATACAATGTTTAAGACACTGCCCTCTCGCGATACATCAATAGCTCTATTTATCACTTCAACCAACCTCTCCCTGATTAAAGCTGGCACACCCTGTGGATTGTCGTCTATGTCAATATCGCTGAAATTAATCGGTTGTCTTAGCTCCAAGGCATCATACATAGGAATGTTCCTAACACTAATGGATCCTGCTCCACACTGTGAACTATCGACTGCTGACCCAGCACAACAACAACAACCACTAGATGAAGGGAGCTGTGAGCTTGCTGTACCGACCAAACCAACACAACCATCAGAGCTGCTGCTGCTGCTGCTCTGATCAAGCACATCCACACTCTGTTCACTAGCTAATGATGCTGAGGCTAATGTTGTGACATCCACAGGTGTAGCTGTGGAAGCTGATGTTGTGGCTAATGTTGTGACATCCACAGGTGTAGCTGTGGAAGCTGATGTTGTGGCTAATGTTGTGACATCCACAGGTGTAGCTGTGGAAGCTGATGTTGTGGCTAATGTTGTGACATCCACAGGTGTAGCTGTGGAAGCTGATGTTGTGGCTAATGTTGTGGCATCCACAGGTGGAGCTGTGGAAGCTGCTAAGACCCCCCGTTTAGCCAGAGAAGCCTGATGGTATTGTTTGATTTTTCTTTTGAGTTGCTCTGTTTTCATACGTGTATTTTCAGACCAATTGAGGAATTCAGATGGTGATAGTACAATGTTACGATATTCAGAGTGTGGTGGTGATGGTGGGATGTTCAATAGTTGTCTGAAATAAGCATCTTTCTCACGAATCTCTGCAGCCCTGTGTTGGAATCTAGCATGTAATATGGGCCAGTTAGGGTATTCACTATCTGCAGACATGTTCAAATTAGGGTGTTCACTATGTGCAGACATGGTGTTGTCGTTCTGATTGATGGCCCTGTCCATTTTAAGAAATTATTGTGTTTTGTCTAAAAAAGTAGTCATTACTTTATGTGTATTGTTCATGTATGATAGGCATAGTTCTGCACTGTTTACAAAATATAAGCCTAACTGTGCACCCTCTGAGCGAGTCTGCACTATCTCTCTATGTATACAATCAAGCTTTTTACCATTCTCTCTGAGAGTATCCCTGATGTCTGACAGCAGGTCTATACAGGGCTGGGCCAGAAAGAAAGTGTGTTCACCGGCACTAGTCTGTGATGCTATGTCTGTGTAAACACAAGCAGTATTTGTCTCAGATGAAGTAGAAGATTCTGTGATGGCAGCCCCACTGGTTGTAGCTGTATTTCGTAAGGAGGACAAATAATCATCTAGAATATCAAATAACTCTATACCAACTCCAAAACCACCACCATCGGCCGAGTCCTGAGTGTCTGCTGCTGCTGCTGTATGTACAAAGTTATGTCCTGACCCACTGTATAACAGACTTGAGGATATCAAATCCACATCACCTTGAGTTGCTCCTGATGATGATGATGAATAGATGTCCTGCAGTTCGTGAGCTTGTGCAGCGTTCAGATTCTCCAGGAGCTGTGTTGCTTGAAAGGTCTCAGAAGCAGGCTGTTTGTGCTCATCTGCGCCGGGTGTTGTAGAGTATCTCAGTCTTTTATAGCCCAGCAAATCTTCAAACACACACACACATATATATTTAAAAATACAGCATATAAATATATATACACATTGTATTTAGATAGCATTGAAATACATTATTTCATCCTACCTCCATCATCATTATGCTGGACACCTATGGATGTTGCACTGTTCCTGGGTACCTGTGGCTCCCTCTGCCGGCCACCCCTAGTTGTTGTACGGTTCCTGGGTACCTGTGGCTCCCTCTGCTGGACACCCTTGGATGTTGCACTGTTCCTGGGTACCTGTGGCACCCTCTGCTGGATACCTATGGGTATAGCACTGTTCCTGGGTACCTGTGGCCTCCTCTGCTGGACACCCCTGGATGTTGCACGGTTCCTGGGTACCTTCAGCTCCCTCTGCTGACCTGGCGGTGCATGCGCTCCCTGTCGTGAGCTGACCGTTACAGCTGGGACGTGTCTTGTATGAACTCCACCCTCCTCTGTAGATTAACCCTCAAACGTTAAAAAACCAGTTAAACATCGAATGTTCTATATTAGCATTTTACCTACCTGCTAGCAGCTCTCTGGGTCTTTTTTTTAGACTTTTTCTGGGCCGCTGCCTCGTCGGTACATTTTCTGTAAAAATAAACACGTCATTAGGCGCCATTTTTAAAAGGACGATCTTGTATTTTGGCCTAAATGCCTCGTATAACATCACATACAACGTCTATATTCACCTTAAAACGTACCCGTTTTTACAACACTCTAGACTCACGACTGCATAAAAGAAACATTTACAAAAATAATCTCTCACCTTTATTAACGTCATCAACCACATGCTCATTTACCAAACCCGTCACTGCATTTTCATCACCTGGCGAAAACACGTATTTCGGTTTTTTCATTATCACTACATGTATTAATGTTAAGAACATTGCTAATGATTGAAAAGTAAAGAAAACTACACACCAGGTTTAGACAATGACTTGCTCTCGCACAGGCTGGTTGGTTCGTCACCTGTCAGATGTTACGCTTTTTTCCAATTATGCCAACATTAATTTTCGTTCAATACAAAAGATACCACTCTCTCTCTATAATGCTAAAATGGTATATAGACAAGACTTACCTCTGTGAAAGATGAACATGATTCTCCGCTGTTTTACGCGATTCAGTGTAGCACAAACGGTGTGGACGACTCTGCGGTCTGAATGCTAATGCATTGCTAACGGTAGCGAGGCACGCTCATACCTACCGACGTCACTATGACGTGCACTAAAATGGCGTCTACGAGATTTTAAAAAAGGAGTAGCAGAAATTATTTTAATGGTTTTTAATGTAAATTAGTAGGAGAAATTAGTAGGAGAAATTATTTAATGGTCTATAATTCCAACGGCAAGGTCACTCCCCTTACGCCCTATACGTCACACACATACACACCCAACAGCAAAACGAACTTTTACTTATCTTTAAAAAACACTAGCATTACTGCATCGTTATAGGTAACACCCTTCAGCCCTCCCTCATATTTTTTATTTTAAAATAAAAACTACACCCATTATTATCATGGGAGGCTACTTTTATTTATTTATTTATTATTAGGGTTGATACCCTTTATTGGGCGTAGGCTATATTTAATAGGGTATTAAATACACTCATTTTAAACTACACCCTTTATTATTATGGGAGGCAACTTTTATTTATTTATTTATTAAGGGAGCATCATTTATTAGGGTTGAAACCCTTTATTGGGCGTAGGCTATATTTAATAGGGTATTAAATACACTCATTTTAAACTACACCCTTTATTAATATGGGAGGCTACTTTTATTTATTTATTTATTAAGGGAGGCAACTTTTATTAGGGGTAACGCCTTTTTATTGGGCGTAGGCTATATTTTAATAGGGAAACACCCTTTATCATGGGAGGGGCCCTTAATTATTAACTTTATATCAAATTATAGATCTTATCAGCAAAAGGGACCAGTATATTACTACTCATGTGTCCATCACTTGTACCAGCATAGTCAAGCAGGAAATATTGGGATTAATGTTTTGTTCCAGGACAACATGGTGGATTAGTGGTTAGCAACATTGCCTCACAGCATGGGGCAGGGGCCTTTCTGTGTGGTGTTTTCATGTTCGTGGGTTTTCTCTGGCTACTCTGGTTTCCTCCCACAGTCCAAAAACATGTATGTCAGGTTGATTGGTGATTCTAAAGTGTCCATTGTCTGTTTATATGTGACCGTGTGATGGACTGGTAACCTGTAAAGGGTGTATCCCTGCCTTTCACCTGAAGAGAGCTGGCGTAGACTCCAGCAGATCCCTTTGAGCCTAAGTAGAAATAAGCGAGTATGGATAATGGATGGATGTTTTATTCCAGTCATAACACTAATCACAGTTATAGGGCATAGTTCAGTTGCATCAGTGTCACACTTGAATTATGTTTATATGGTTGTTCCATGGTGACAGTTTATGAATCAGTGCAGTAACATTAGACAGTTACTATTGCAGAATAGTATTTATACTAAAGTCTCCAGTAAAAATTTATCTGTGTAATAAAGTGCTATGTCATTTGCTGATGATGTTAAATCTTTTGTGATCCCATTATAGACCACTGTGAAATGAAATACAACTGCAAAATAATGAGCTAACTGCTCACTGAGATGAGCTGACTGCAACAGTCATCCAGACCAGGTAGCTCCTTCAGCAACAACAGAGACTGTTTATACAGACATAGAATGTATGTCTGTATAAATATAAACCTAAAAATGAATATGAATGCTGCTAAACAGAGAAATTGTGAGATTTTATGTGAAGGGTAGCACACTTGTATGTGGCTCATTGGTCTAGAGGTATGATTCTTGCTTTGGGTGCGAGAGATCCTGGATGAGCCCATTCTTGGTGAAGCAGTAGTAAACTCGCCCAGAGGAAACAATATGGGACCAAAAACACATACTAAACTATCTGTTAGAGAAATTAAAATGTTACCCTCAAGTTTGTTAATCCACTTTAATGTAAGTCAAAAACACTGTTAAATAGGGCCTGTTATCTCTTGTCTCTTCCTAAGGTCAGTCTGTTCTGACTTTCACTTTCTGATAAGACACTTAGTATCGAAACGCAGATGTTTTGCAGTTCCATGGGAAGCTTCCTCCTCTTTCATCTTTTATCACATGACTGTTTGTATCATAGTATTAAAATGATGTGCTGCCCAGCTAAGAACCAGTGACCCTCAATGCTGCCCTAAGGTGCTGTGTGCCTGTTACTCCTTGCAAGTAAAACTTCTATATAATCTTAAATTTGTCGAAGTTCGTCCTCTGAGTCTATTTGTTAAAAGAATTTTCCTAACACTATCATTTGGACTATTGTGTCTGTTAATCTCTAACTGTTCATTGGAGTCTGAGATTCTCAGCATCACAAACATTTAAATGAAACCACCTCAGACACTTCTGTTGTGTAGACTCTTTTTATATCTTTTCAGGGGTTTTGTTGTTGTATTTGAAAACTACTGAGAAGATATATATTAATTATATATGTTATATATTTTAAAATCTGAATTTCACTGAAAACAATTAAAACCTAAATTAATGTAGTGTTGTAATGTGGACTATGTTTACATGGACCGCAGTAATCCGACTATTGACCTTACAATATTCTTATTAAGGTGTTTACATGAGTTGCTTTTAGAATATTAGAATTAGAATATTTTTTTCCCTCCATAATTTCACGTTGGCATTGGCTTTCATCATAGGCTTAGTTACTTGTCATGCAATACGTGCATGACAAGTGCATGAAAACAAATGGGAACAACGCTTAAAGAAATTACCAGCAAGGATGGAGCACTTCCTGGACCAGCCACGTCGTGTCAAGCATGATGATGGACTAACCAGATGGATTCCCCACCCAGCACGGTAAGACACAAAAAGACAGTACACAGACAGACGAACCCAGAGATTTCCCAGATTTCTTCTCAAGATTCTCTGGAGACCAGTGTTCATTTCTGTTAACCTTTCCTGCTTCGGTCTCCTGACCGTGGTCGGGGGACACAGGGGAGGTCCGTGCGGACTTCTCCAGGGCCGAAGGTGCTCGTCCTCCGGGGTTAACTCCCGTTACTTGTTGGTTAGAGTAGTGAGGCACATAAGATCGACACCAGTCTTTCTGAAGAGTTTTTGTAGCTTTATTGCCATACTGCAATCAATGAGAACAGTATACACTCCAGCCTAACAGCTAACTAAACAAAACTAGCCCCAATCGCCACTTCAGTCATTTCTCTGCTCTCCGTCCCTCCCACACACACCGGACACGCGCATCGGGCACACGCATACACGCCACGCCCCCCCACACACACCCCGTACACTGAGCTCCCTATTCACCTCAGTGGTAACAGGCAATTCCCATAACACTACCCCCACTCTGGATGGCAATTAAGTAATAATTCCACTCCAGCATAACAATGCATCAAACTGGTACACAAGCCCCATAAGAGTCCATGACCGGTAGGTGTGTTGACCATTACTGCAAGTATATGAAGTGAGGTATAGTAAAAAAAACAATGCCTCCCAATGATACAACAGCTCATTTAGGGTGTACATATTTGTGTACTTGTGCAAAAGAAAAATGTGTCATACCTAGACACATATTAAGACAGAAGTGACATAATTATTCTGTGGCGACTGGGAGCGATACTGATAACTGATACTCCGTACTCAGGAAGCAACAAATACAATCAAGTAAAGTGCACTTAGATAAACCAGCGTCCCTCCGACATTTTTTTTAAAACACTTGAACAATGAAAATTAAATTTGCGTTAACATTGTGTTCTAACACTTGCAGGAAACATGAGCTGCAGAGCCTCTAGTCTCACTTTGAACAGTCCATAGTTGACTAACTAGGCCCCCCCCCCACCATACCAGTCTGGCGGTTTATGCTGATGCCTTGGCCGTTGAACCCACTGACCCTGGTGGCGGGGCTCCTCCACCGCACCCCCACCACTTCCAGATTCCACATGGTAAGGGGTAGATGGGAGAGGCCCAACCACATTGGGATCAGCTGCAGCTGGAACAGATGGTTGAGACTGGCTGGAACTGTCACTGGATGCATTGGAGAACAGGTTGTGCAGACCGAGCTCATGATCCGCCCGTCCCCCGTCCAAAACTGGCGATGAGACCTCTGTAGGTGTCCACTGCCGAACTTGCTCCAGGACCCAAGTGTTATCCAGAGGCTCGCGGCAGTGGTAGTGTTTCAACTGGTCGTGATGAACGACTTTCACCTTGGTCTTGGGGCTCTTCTGGATCCGGTAAACCAGGTCATCCAATTGTCCCAGAGCAAAGAAGGGTCCTTCATACGATGGAAGAAAGTTTTTGACTTTATTTTTGACACGACGTGTTCTTTTAATAATGAGATACCACACGGCATCTCCAACCTTATATTGTGTGTGCCAGCAGTTTTTGTCATATTGTCTTTTTGCACGGATCACTGACTCACCCAGAGCATCTCTGATAATGAGGTGAGAAAGCTCCAGGCGCTCACGCATCCGTTGCACATACTCTGGAGGTGAAGGTCCTTTGTCAGAGTCAGGGGGCAGACAAGCAACAAGGTCCACTGGCTCACTCACCTCTCGCCAAAACATCATGAAATTCGGGGTGAAGCCAGTAGCACTATGCTTGGTCGCTCTGTAGGCCATAACAGTGTATGGGATCATCAGGTCCCAGTCCCAGTGACAACGTTCCGCTGTAGAGGCCAGGATCTTTTGGAGAGTGGCATTAAACCGTTCGACTTGGCCATCTGACTGTGGTCTGAATGGTGTAGTGTGAGTCTTTTCAATGCCAAACAGGCTGCACATTTCCTGGAATACCTCAGACTCGAAATTTCATCCCTGGTCACTGTGCAGCATCTGAGGTACTCCATAGCGGCACACCCACTCTGATGCAACGACATTGGCCACGGTTACAGCTCTCTCATCTGGGATAGGAAACGCCTCTGTCCACTTCGTAAAGTAGTCCTGTATTACAAGCACATAGCGGTTTCTACGTTCCGTCTCATTCAGGGGGCCCATAATGTCCAGTGCGATGTGCTCCATAGGAGCCCCCACCCGAACGGTTCCCATTGGGGCCTGTGGTGCCCTCTGGGGTCTAGCCCTAGATGCGCAGCTGACACAAGTATGGCACCAGAGAGCCACGTCTTCCCTCATATGGTACCAATAGTATCTGGTCCGTAGTGTAGCCATGGTACGTTCCACACCAAAATGTCCGCCCACCGGCCCCTCATGCATTTGGCTCATGACGTCAGGCTGAAGCTTGCGTGGTAGTACAATCTGAGGGTAAAACTGGGTGCTGTCTAGACAATAGAATCGACGGAGTAGAATTCCATTTCTGATGTACAGTCTCTTCCACTGACTCCAATAGGTTTTGGTGGCTGGGCTGCATGGTGAAACAGTTGTATATTGTCCTTGCTGGCCTCCATCCAAGCCCGTATAGGTGCAATGTCTGCATCTGCGTCCTGAGCCTGGCATAACTCCTCAGTGGTCCAGCCAGGAAACAATGCATTCTCATTGGTTTTTGTTACCCAGATTTTCTCATTTAGTTTTAAAATGTCTGCACCGGTTGGGGTGTTTCCACTTACCCCCACTGGACTCACTGCTGCAGTCGCCGGGAGTCTCTCTACCCCCACTGGACTCACTGCTGCAGTCGCCGGGAGTCTCTCTACCCCCACTGGACTCAGCATCATGAAGCTGGTGTCAGAGTCCAATTCGCACTGAACTGCTTGATGAGTTTTGTTCCCGTGATGTGAGGAAGGATCCTGCAACATACAAGGGCATGACTGACGGCAAGGTCTTCTGGAGAGACTATCTGCATTGGTGTGCGTGCGACCAGGACGATGAATGATTTCAAAGTCATACTCAGCAAGCCTCTCCAGCCATCTGGCTAATTGTCCTTCAGGCTCTTTCATTTTAGTCAGCCAGCGCAAGCTGCTGTGGTCGGTACGCACTTTGAAAGACCGCCCGAGTAGGTACTGCCGGAAATGTGATGTGAACTCCACGATGGCTAGTAGTTCTCGCCTTGTAGCACAGTAATTTTGCTCAGGCTTAGCCAGCTTGCGGCTCCCATATGCTAACACACGCTCTGTGCCCTGCTGTACTTGTGACAGTACGGCACCAATGCCAGTGTCGTTTGCATCAGTCTCCAATATCATTTCACCATAATCAAGTGGATAACCCAAGACAGGGGCTGTCGTTAGCCGACGCTTGAGTTCGCTGAAAGCTGCTTGGTGTTCAGTGTGCCACTGAAAATGGGCATTTTTCTTGGTCAGGTTGTGTAGAGGTTCGGCTATAGAGGCAAAGTCCTTGACGAACCGGCGGTAGTATGAAGCCAGCCCGACAAAACGCCTGACCTCTTGGATTGACGTGGGTCTCGGCCATGTCTGGACCTTGTGAACTTTGCTGGGATCAGTGGCCACACCATGCTCAGACACTATGTGACCCAGGTAGACCACTTGGTGGCGAAAGAGACAGCATTTAGTAGGTTTCAGTTTCAGATTAGCCTGTTGGAGTCTGTGAAACACTCGGCTCAGCCGCTGCAGCATCTCCGTCACATCCCTACCCAGCACGATAATGTCGTCTAAGTAAACCAAACAGGTCTCCCACTGCATACCAGCCAGGACGCGGTCCATCAGCCGCTGGAAAGTCGCCGGGGCATTGCAGAGTCCAAACGGCATGACATTCCACTCAAAGAGTCCTGTCCTGGTGCAAAAAGCAGCTGCTCGACGTGCTCTAGGTGTCAGCTCAACCTGCCAGTAACCTGAAGCTAGGTCCAGGGTGCTGAACCACCTGGCAGTGGCGAGAGTATCCAAAGTGTCCTGAATGCGGGGCAGTGGGTATGCATCCTTTATGGTGTGGTCGTTGATGACCCTGTAGTCTATGCAAAGACGGTATGTCCCATCTTTCTTGCGCACCATAACTATGGGTGAGGCCCAACTACTGTGGCTGTGCTGGGCGAGGCCACTCTGCAGGCTCTCACTAAGTTGTTGGTCTGCATGTTTTTGTTTTTCCACCGCCATCCGACGTGGGTGTTGCTTGACTGGGGCCCCAGGACGGGTTATGATATCATGTTGAACGAGGTTGGTGCGGCCCAGATCACCGGGTCCCGTGGAGAAGACACTCCCATAGGTACACAGAAAGTGTGTTAGTTGGAGCTTTTCATTATCGTTAAGGTCTGTGGAACTCTGGGCATATAGCTCCTGCAGGTGTTGTGGAACCACCGGAGGGTCAGCCTGTGTCTCTGCAGTTTGGCAAACACTGGAGGTTTGCAAGGTTTCGGCTGGCTGGAGGAGACCTGCAATGGCACCTTTTTTAATGGTTACAGTCTTATTGCCAGGGTTAAAAAGGCGAAGTGGGATGGTTTTGGAGGGCTGGGCATTAACTAGGACTCTGGCGATGAGTACCTTATGCTTTTCGACAAAACCTTTAGTGGGGCTAAGCATCATGTCTCCTTGAGCTGCCTCGCCGAAATGCACCTCACCTTTTACCAAATACTCTCGCCCAGGCTCCACCACAACAGTTTTGGCTATCCTCACTGCGTGCGACTTGGGGCTAGCCCCCGCCTGGAAATAGGGCACCTCCTCACCAAACAGGACAATGCGGTGTCTCCCAAAATCCAGACGG
This sequence comes from Mastacembelus armatus, assembly GCF_900324485.2. Classification (NCBI taxonomy): domain Eukaryota; kingdom Metazoa; phylum Chordata; class Actinopteri; order Synbranchiformes; family Mastacembelidae; genus Mastacembelus; species Mastacembelus armatus. The sequence continues at coordinate 1,137,805 of NW_022872939.1, forward strand.
GCCTCGGCTTGGACGAGGAATGGGTGACCCAGCAGCACTTCATTTCCCGCTATATCCGCCACTAGGAAATCCACGTCCACCTGGCGATTGTTGATATGAACAGGTATCTGGGCCTCACCGAGCACCGGTACATCTCTGGGTCCCACTCCCAGCAAAGTCTCAACGACTGATGACTGTAGTGGAGGCCTCATGTCGAGGTGGATGGCATTGTAGTGGTGCAAGGGCAGCACGCTTCTCCGGGCTCCACTATCCAAAACAGCGCACACATCCCATTCGTATATGCGCAAATGGATGCTCATTTCTCTACTTTGGCCCTTAAGGTGCAGTACCGTGGGCTTTGGGCCGCCAATCGGGGTGCTTAACATTGAGGCTTTAGTAGTTCTGTGGGGAGAAGGGCACTGGTTCTGTTTATGACCCCAACCATAACAGTTATTACAGCGAATTTCCCCTTTCTTAAAGTGTCTGTGATATTTTGGTGCTGGCGAGGGTGTGCATGGGACAAACTGGTTGGGTATAGTACTAGTTGCGGGTGTAGCGATAGTGGCAGTCTCGCTTCCCTCTCTCTCTCTAACCACAGCAGCACGCGGCCTGCGTTCAGCTAAGTTGCGAGCTCCCGGCTGCATGACACTGGTGACATACGATGCAGCCCTTTTCGTGGTTGCATGACGGTGAGCTATGTCGTAAGCCCGAGCTAATGTGGCTGGTTTCTTCTCCAACAGCTTTTGGATCATTTCTGCATCACCCAGACTATTAGTGAAAACTTCAACAGCTATGGCGTCCTGTTCAGTCTCTTCCCTGTCACCATAAGCCACAGTCACTTTTCCATATATGTCATCTCTTAAAACATGTAGGGCCTCCCCAGGCTGGCGTACTCGTTGTCTCAGTTCGACAGCCACAGCAGTGGCATGGTCAGAAGAAGGACCGTATGCAATTTCTAGCTCGTCTACCAGGCGGTTGTAGTCCCACTTGGACGAACGGGGGTCCCTGCTGCTCCAACCAGGCAGAATTTCAGTTGAATTGCCCTCGTCCTTCCTGACCAGTAATTAGCTTCAGCACAACTCTCGAACCTGTGTAGAAATTCCCTCCATGGTGTGGTGCCATCGTATTGGCCCGGACGTAAGGTGGGGACCCTCTCTCTAGGATCACTGTCCTCCTCGCTGTCAGATAGCGACTGACGCGGCAGACAGCGGGTCTGGAGTGAATGTGAGCAGGGTGGCTGTCTTTTGGGAGAAAGTCCATAATTACTGACCCCTTGTGGGTCATAGCATGGTGTATTTTTCACTGGGAGCATGCATGCTGCAGAATTAGAGGAGGCTGGTGTGCTGTGTACAAAACTTCCCATGTGAGCAGAGGAAAAAGGGTTGGTGTCTGCATAGTGCACTTTTAATGGTATAGAGGTGGCTTGATAGTGGTGCCTGTTGGTGCCTATGCTCCCCTCCCGGCTGTTACTTTGACTTTCAGCATCAACAAAAGGATTTGTGCCGGAAGACTTGAGTTGAACTGGGCTGCTAGGCGCCGTGAACAGTTTCCCTCCATTAGTAAGCGTGTTAGCACAGCTATCATCACACAAAAACGGGTTATAATGCTCACATTTCACCAGTGTCCTGCTTTTGGAAGCCTTCTCAGCACATCCCTCATTTTCCCGGCCACTGGTTAGTGACATAAATGGGTTGGAGTACTTAGTTTCATGCCCATCAATATCGCAGGGATAGCCCGCGGCGGTCATATTGAGCTAGCCTAGCCGCGTACGCTAATACAGATATTCTTAGCCACTCGGTTTCTTCTTCTTTTTGTGCTCACCACTTTATTTAGTTAACGTGTGAGAGTCCCTTCGTGGTCGCCAGTGTTAACCTTTCCTGCTTCGGTCTCCTGACCGTGGTCGGGGGACACAGGGGAGGTCCGTGCGGACTTCTCCAGGGCCGAAGGTGCTCGTCCTCCAGGGTTAACTCCCGTTACTTGTTGGTTAGAGTAGTGAGGCACATAAGATTGACACCAGTCTTTCTGAAGAGTTTTTGTAGCTTTATTGCCGTACTGCAATCAATGAGAACAGTATACACTCCAGCCTAACAGCTAACTAAACAAAACTAGCCCCAATCGCCACTTCAGTCATTTCTCTGCTCTCCGTCCCTCCCACACACACCGGACACGCGCATCGGGCACACGCATACACGCCACGCCCCCCCACACACACCCCGTACACTGAGCTCCCTATTCACCTCAGTGGTAACAGGCAATTCCCATAACAATTTCGTTGACGAAATAATTCTTTATAATTTTCGTCAACAAAATGTTTTCACTGACGAAAACATAAATAAAAATTAAGTTATTATGATGAAAACTATAATTAAAATATATTGACATTTTTGTTAACTAATAAAAACGAGAGTTGTGAGAAAATGTGAGTGAGGGACGTTTTTAGAAAAGATCCAATCAGAATTAATCTTGTAAGACAAGAAGAAAAGTAACTGATCCGCCTGGTGATGCGGGATGCGCAAGTACATGACATCATCATAGCCTACATTGCGTTTCTGTCTGACTTAAACTATAATGAAATGGCAACAGCTGGGAGAAAACAAAGAAAAGGTATATGGGTCAGTTTCACGTTTGATGCAATGGCATTACTTCCAAATACAGTTTTTCTTTTAAATATTGGGGAGTTGCACTTTTGCTTTAAAGAATGAAGAATGTCATATGCAAGTTATAAACAGTGCATATTTAATTTTGGGTCTTTTATGGAAAGGCCATATTCCATATATTTAATGAAACTTGTTTTTATTTAATTTTAATTTAGAATATTTTGTATATTACAAGAGTTTAACTAAATTACACTTAAATCAAACCCAATATATTTGTCAGGGTCTGGTCATGCCATGATTAAAGCCTTGTCTGTCCAGGTTCTGCTCTCTCTCTCCTCCCTTTCTGAATGAATGAGCGTGTGTGTGTCCTCTCCCTGCTCTGAATCAGGTAACCAGCAACATCTGGGGCCTCATGAGCTGCACTGCCTGCCTGCTACTCACCTGACTCTATTTATACCTCGGCACGACAAAGAGCGGGTGTCAAAAGATTCCTCATCGCACAGGGATATCGGAACGACCTGTGAATCAGTCCTGCTTGGTTATCAGGAAATAGCCTACCTTTCTTGTGTTTAGTTTAGTTTAGTCCTGCCTTCACAATCGCTTTATACGTCACTCCTGATCCAGTATTAAACACATTCCTGACTCTGTTTCTCATCTCCCTGTCTGGTTCTATACTGCACTTGGGTCCGACACTTGGCAAAACGTAACAATATTTTAGTCGACTAAATCTACTGTAGATTTAGTCGACTAAAATATTATGCTATTTAGTCGACTAAAACTAAAACAAAGCAGATGACTAAAATATGATTAAAACTAAAATTGCATTTTAGTCAAAAGACTATGACTAAAACTAAATTAAAATCTGTTGTCAAAATTAACACTGCTGGAGACACAGAGACTATCAAGACCCTCTCACTCTGAGGAGAAAGACACTCAGAAAGAGAGCACTGGCAGAAGAACAGTGAGGGATAGACTTTATTTATATTATTATATTATTTTTATTGATGTTGCAGCTGAAACCAAGAGATGATTGAAGTTCCTGTGTCAGGATCTCATTATGTTGGTAGTTAAGTTGTAAGTCATGTTTCATAACAAGAAGCTCCTTTTCTTAAACTGGTCCCACTGAGACATGAACTCAAATCACTGGGTTCAAAGTCCAGAGCGCTAACCATTACAACATGGGACCCTGCCATTTGTTAGGTCTGTGATCAGAAACGTGAGACATTGACCATGCGAAGACCTTTTCTCTATCACTGGTTTTCTTTATTAGCTCATTCCAAGTTTGATTTCTTCCTCCTCTTGACTGAAATTGCTTGGTCACAGTAGCTCAGTTATGCTGAAAACAGTCTTGAAAAGATGATAGCAAAATAACATAAAAAGTAACAGAAAAAATTTGATTAGATAAATATAATACAATTATATACACAAAGAGATATAACATTTGCATATGTACAATTCCATAATGAAAATAGAAGTATATATACACTATATACATATACAACACACTGCCCTCCACCACTATCACCACTTGACACCTTCTCACCAACAACCTCCTGCAGAGCCATCACTACTGATCAAGAGAGGAATGAAGTCTCCAAACTGAAGGTAACAAAAGCTAAAGGACCAGATAACATCAACCCCTGGACACTCAAAGCCTGTGCCGGGCAGCTTGCAGAAGCACTGCAAACAGACAAATCAGTGTTTGTGTGACTTTAACATAGATTTTCTAATGTTGTGTGTTGTGATGAGAGGTGCTCTGGTGCTAGATAAGGTCCTTAAACCAGCTCGGGGTTGGTTAATGTGAGTTTCTACAATGAGTATTCATGTTATCAGAGTAAACGAGGGTGACACTTCTCTTGCTGACGTACCTCCTCCTTCCTCTCTCCCTCTCCTCCTCTTCCTCTCCCTGTTGAATTCCAGACATCAGTGTTCACTGTAGAGCAGAAAATCTTTTCTGTACAGTGATGGTGGTGTAGTGGTTAGCATAGCTGCCTTCCAAGTAGTTGATCTGGGTTTGATTCCCAGCCATCACAAGTACTTTAACACAAAAAAAACAGATAAGATTAAATTTGTAGTAGTTTCTGTAGACAACCAGTGCTCAGCACTGCACTGAACCATAACCTGACCTTAGTTACTATAGACACATTCTCTGAAGGGATAACTGCCAACACAGATATCGACACACTGTGTTTGTGTCATTCCTCTAATATATTCCAGAACAAAATCTTTAGAGTGGGGCAAAATATTTGCATTTTGCACTGGTGGATCATAATAATGTTAATAATAAAAAACACGAGCAAGAGACAATAAATAGAGAGTAGGTCTGCTCGTGTTTTTAACACAATAGTAACAGACAACAGGCTTACTGCCCAGTCCTTCCATCCTGACAGCTTAGAACATGCTCATCACCAGAGTAAAGCTTCCTGTTGACTTCTATATTCTTTCATTTCTACAGATCAGGTTAATCGTTGAAATTCCCTGTTTAAAAAGCCCTGCGCAATGTGGGGCTTGAACCAATGGACTTTAGATTAAAAGTAAATTTAAAATAACATAACATCTGGTACAAAAGCTTGACTTACAACTTCCTAGTTTGACTATGGATGCATGTTTTTGACAACATAGTGTCTGTGATATTACTGGTAACACACAAATGCACCAGTGGACTTTGGAAAATCAGCATGTTTTGACAAATGTCATCTCAGTGTGGGACATAAAGCTGTACAGCTGTTTAACACAATTAGATTCAGTTCAGTCACATTTAGAGTATTAGAAGAAAGTAAACACACTGTAGTTAAGGTTAGTCCTTGTGTAATAACAGGTGCACTAGACAGTACAACACAAATCTCATTCCCAATGTGACTTGAAACAACATGAGAATATAATTTAACAGCATAACTTAGCAGCATTATGACGTTACAGTAAATAGACTGAGGCTGCAGTTAAAATAACGTCATGGCTCTGCTTTGTTTTTGACCATTAGATCAGAGAAACTTAGCAGCACAGACATCATCATTTCTCTGGTAAATCTGGCACATTAATGGTTAATGTACATACATCACAACACATCAATAAATACAGCGGCTGCAGTTGTTTTCAGGCTGGTACCGAACACTGACTAACACAGACACAAACATCTACAGTGGTTAACAATGTCTACACCTTAAACACCACTGTGTAAGATAAGCACATAAAGCTGCCATTCCTTGTAACCATTAACATTACAGTATCATTAAGAATCCCTCATGAGTAATAGAAAATTAGAGTATGAACCATGGACAGCGATAAAAGTTTAGTCTCTAGTGTGGCTTCATAGGTTTGTAACAAATGAACCAGCTTACAGAAATAAGAGTTCTGTGGCTTTGCCTTATTTTCTTGATTGAATGAAATCCTGATCTGTATCTCATTTCAAACACAATGGACTTTTTGCTTGACACGCTTCCCGGCCAATGTAAAAAGGAGCTTAGTTGTTAAAACTTTCAAGGCTGCTGGGCAGGGACCGTTGATGTTTGAAGCGAACATGTTAATCTACACAACAGGAGCATGGCTTCATGTTTTCAAGAAATCTCTCCTTTATGATTTGCTAAAGATGACACACATTTGGATCATTTGAATTTAGCTTCTCCAAAGAAGTGCCCCATGGGCTTATTGTGCAATGTTGTATTTTACAGCACCATGTTCTGATGCCGAAGGATGTGTCAGTTTCTGTTGTGTAGTGGTCATCATGTTTGCCTAACACATGAAAGGTCCAGGCAGAAGGAGAGCTTTTTTTATGGACTGTTGCATCTCAGTTCCAGAAAACTCAGCCTGAGCTTACCAATGATAGCTGTGACCCATTACTGTCACCTGCCAAGAGCTCCTAGCAGTGGGTGCAATGGTACAGCAAATCTGGCTGTTCTGGCTGTCGTCCAAGTGGGCGACGTTGATGAGGACCCAGCAACTACAGTAGCAGTAGAATGTGGATGGAGGCTTACCACTCATAACATAAACAGTTGCAGTGGAGTGTAAGTCACAGTTACGACACTATGCCCAGTTGTTACTTGGACCTGAAGACATTACAGCATCATTAATTAGCAAGTGGACTTGTTGTTCCTCCACCATTGCTTTGAACAGTTAAACAAATGATTTTTCCCCTATTTTTCTAATGGAAATATGTCTGTACAAGGCATACAATCTCTCAAACTACTTTTGAAAAGAGATATCAAATTGGAATATTTTGCTGTAGACAAGTCTTGATGTTGCCTTATCTGACTGCAACTAAAACTGTAAAGAAAAAAATAAAAAGTAAAGTCAAAACATTTGTAATATCTGACTTGTACAGTTTTAACAGCTTGCACCTTTGCAGTGTGAACAGTTTGAGCACTGGTGTAAACAGGGGGCCTATCCTTTTACTTGTCAGAGCAGAATCTCTTGTTTAGATGAGCAGTCAACTTCAACTCCAGTTAACAAATACAGTAATGAACCAACTATTAGTAACTATTGTCATATTAAAGTAGGAAAAGAGTTTGGTTCTGTCACGGGCTGCATTAACAGGCTGCTGATTTTTCTAACTTTGCTGTTGAAGCTTTAATTAATGAGCATCATGAGCTTCAGAGATGCTTTACAATTGAGTCACAGTGGGACATTTTCAGACCTGTTTGCAAAACCCAGAGGGTCAGGAAAAGACCAGCTTAGCTCAGTATTTTAGGACAAAGAGCACAGTCCCAAGTCTTTCAGAGTCCACGATACATGTGTATACACTCTGGGCCAACTGAAGGCTGAGCTAAGTATCTGTGCGAGCACTTTGTGGTAGAATTACCTCAAGTGGAAGATTGCACTCTGATGAGCTGACCAAGTGGGTAAGGTGATGAACTCCTAAACCACTGTGCTCTGCATTGTGGGTTAGAATCCCTTTCTCATTGACGAAACTGTTATTTGGTCTTCAATGATTATAATTGTGAGGTTAAGGCAAAGACAGAAACTACACAATGAATATTCAAGAATTATAGCTTCAACATTAATTAAGAATGCATGTATACTGAGTAATGTGCTTTTTTAGTTTCAAGGATAAACCAAAGAGGATGAAGAGCCCATCACACTTAACAAGTGCAACGCAGACATGTGCAGCATTGCCAACGAACTGCCTTACAAAAATAAAGTGTAGCAGAGGATGGTGTCAATCCATCAACCTCTGGGTTATGGGCCCAGCACACTGCCGCTATGCCCGTCTGCTCTTCATTCCAGCAGTGGGGGTGGGGCTTGTTATGCTGTTTAGTAAAATACAAAATTAGTTGTAAATCTGGATGATTGTTAAGTCATGACCTTGTTTACAGTGTGAAGAACACAAGCCTTGTCTATCTCAGTTGGGAGAGCATGAGATTTGTAATGTCAGGGTCATGGGTCATACATTCTTCTCCTATTACCCCCCTGAAGTCACATCACCTCAACACATGGAGCTCTCCTGTAGAATCACCACCACTTAAAGTGGGACTCAAACCTCACCCTTTACCTGAGTTTAAGAATATCATGCTCTACTGACTGAGCTAGCCAGGCTGTGTATAACACACATTTAACTGTAAATGTGGTATACTTGGATCCTGCTATTTTCGGCCAATTGACAATCAGGTTAATGCAAAATATCTATGTAGCTGATTCAATGTTGTTACTGTTACATGTACATATTCAGGTGTGTTTTATGAGTTTTATGACTGCAATAAAAGATCCATCCATTGTGTAGTTGTTGGGATTGCTGTGCAAACAGTAAAGTATAGGAACATTCAAAATAAGGTCCTGATTATAGTAAAAGGTACCACGAGTCTCCTGCAGCACTTTGTCCTTTCAAAATAAAATCCCTGAAATAGCATTTTCTTAACAGAAAAGCCCTGAAACAGCAACTCGATATTAAAATGGATGTTGCCTATTGGCATACAGCTTCAGGCCCCAAGTGAGGCCATTTTCAATATTAGCCATGTTGTCTGCTACCAGGACATGGTCAGACTTTAGCAATAAAAGTCTACAGTCATTTACAGTTGTTTTCTCAGCTTCTCTATTCTGCGCGTGTAAAGTGGTGTGTCACTGTCATTCCCCCTCCCACTCTGGGCTTAAGTCACCATAGCAACAGCTCACAAAACAATAGCAGAGATCAAAGCTGTCTGTGATTGGTAATTAAGAATGACTGGCTGCCCAATGTCCACTGCAGTTTATTAGTTTCACCTGTGTTTGATTACCTGTTGTGTTTCCCCCTATTTATACCTCCCCTCTTCCTTTGTTCCCTGCCAAAGCATTTGCTGTTGTGTACTCAGCCCATGAAGTTTCCGAATGTTTCTTTGTTACCGTTCCATCCGGTTTTCTAGTGTTTGTATTTTAGTTTGTTTTTTCCCCTGGAGTTCCCAGGATCATTAAAGCCGTTGGTTGTCCAGCATTTGGGTCCTATCTCCTTTTTACCCCGACACCGACTCATGACACAATTATCCCAGCTGCGTCAGGTGATTCAGAACGTGCTTCAGCTGTTTAGTGGAAAATTGGTGTGTACACTGGAGAATCATCACATGTGACAATAACCTGCTTTTCTTAATCATTGAAACACTGCAGTGATTTTATCTGTCATGTGTTGGTGAGAAGGAGAGGCGGCAGGACCCAAATGCAGAACACAAAAAGAGTTTTATTTCTTCCTGGGATCACCAGGGCATAGGGAAATATAACACAACTAAGAGCTGAATGAAACGGAAACTAAGAATCTCTGAATGAAACGGGTAACTAAGAATATCCGGATGAGACGGTTGCAGAGTTAGACGCATTCACATTCCTAGTCATCAGGTAATGCTACAGCACAAACAAAGGGAACAGGGAAGTATATATATTGAGACAACAAAGGAGATTAACAACAGGTGAAATCAATTAGGTGAAGCTGCCACTGCAAGAGAAAGAGGAAGTCTCTTCAGAGTGAAGGTCCCCAGAAGGAAGTCCCAAAGGGGAATCATGACATTATCAGTAACTTCTTCTTTTAATGGATATTGATGTCAACAAGGCCTGTAATTGAATTTTAAGGTGATCACCACTGGTTTTTTGATTTTTATTATTATTAGACCAACATCACATTTATCTTAAGCCCTCAGAGTCTAAGGGACTTCCTGTAGAGCAGGGATGGCTGTAGCTTCTGATATCAAAGTAAAATGTGGCACCAGCTCTTTTTCATCTGCACAGTTACAGAAAAACTTTCATATAATCATCCAGTCACTGGCAATAGAATGGAGACATGTCTTTGGTAGGTTGTCAGTCAGTAGAATCTTGCATGTGTTTGAAAAAGGGCCCAAATCCATTGTCACTGTCACTGTCATTTTTGAGACATATGAGTTGATGTAAATACACCAAATATCTGATTCTTTGTTAGTTGAACTGACTGTCTTTTAGAAATAAACAACTGAAATAACATATTCTTTTTTTTTTTTTTGCACCCACAGTACAAATACTACAGGGTCGGAGCAATTCTGATAACTTCCTGTGATGTTGTTGACTTCCTGTTTGTGTTGCAGAGCATCCACTCACTGCCACATGTGAAAAAGAGCAAAGTGTGAAGTCAGACTGCATTTTTAAGTCCATAGAGAAGAAGGAGGAGGAAACAGGAAGTGGGAAGCAGGGTGAGTGTTAATATTAAACCTGCACATATTGATCCATCTCAGTGATGTATGTTGGGATACTGGTTTAGACTTGTGTTTCCTGACGTCACAGTCACACTCTGTCTCTGGGATGGTTCCATCAAACTAATGTCCAATCAATAATAAGCTGCTGCTGTTAGAGGGGAAGACCTGACTGTGTTTGTTAGTCTGGTCTCCAGGGTCCCTGGTTTCCCCTTCAGACCACAGAAGATGAGTCTCTGTAGGGAGAAAGAGGATGACTGGGACCAGGGTCTCCAGGGTCTCCAGGATCCAGCTATCTGTGAAGACTGACCAGTTCAAAGAATTTCCTCCAATCTTAAAGTCCTGAACCTGGACCCTCCGACCCAAGTAAGAGCATATTGTATACTGTACTAGGTGTGGACTACTGAGTTGTGGTATTGATCATGAACAGTCTAGGACTTTAAAATAACAGACATCATTAGAGACTCAGCCAAACCTGTGGAGCTTTAAAGGTGGTCTGTGGAAAACTGTACAGCAAGTAGCTGTGGATCAGTGAGGTTTGCTGCACAGATGTATTTGTTTGTTGACCAGCTGTTGCTCTTCAAACTATGGATTTAGGATTCTGAGTCCTCCACTGACAGCAGATGAACGACCATTTTCAATCAGATAACTGTAGTTTCAAACAATGATCAAGTTCCTAGTAAATAAAGAGAAAACCATGGAGAATAATGACACAGGTCCTTGTTATCCAAAGGTTAACATGCTATTTAATATTTGTCTTATTGAACGGAGTTGATGTACAACTGGTTTGAAATGTTTTCCATCAAACATGTTGGATCAATTGGAATATTTTTTTTTTTGAAAAAGAAAGGTGGAAATAATGAATAAAGTCAATGTGCAAACCAAAGAAAACCCCCACACACCCTGAAGAAGAATGATTCAGAAGTGAAGACAGCAGAAGAAGAGAGGAGGAGGGTTTGGAACATTCTTGACCAGGAGAAAACATTGGGAACCAGTTTCTAAAAGACTGTGGGACTGGATGAAGCACAGCCACAACATCAACACTGAACAGTGTTAAGGGGCTGTAGTTGGTGCACACAGCCAGTCAACCCACCCTAAGTCCAGTGGGAACCTCAATATATTGAAACACACAGGTAAAGTCCAGAGCTTCCTGTGATGGTGAATCATTAAAATAATACCAAATGAACTTGTTAAAAAGCAGCAAAGCACTTTAACATTTCAGTTAAGAGAATGTTCATCAGTCCAAAAAGAAAAAGTTTGCATACCCTCACTTTGAAATAGTAAAAAAAACTAAGACATTGATTTTCTCATCAGTTTTATGTCAGGACTCGGGGAAACTCTTATAAAGTTCGGACCAACAGATGCGCCCACACTGGTACTACAGTTCAAACTCAAGGCTTTATTTTACAGGGTAAGGAAAACCAGGAACCAAAACTACAGACTAGGAGGGAACAGATCTAGGCAGGAAAGCACAAGGACATGAAATACAAACAGGACATCAGGAATCAGGGCACGGGGTATACATGAAAACATGAACAAAGGACAAGGACACAAGGAACCAAGGTTGGAGGGATCCGGGTCACACACACCAAGGGAGACGCACCAGATCAACGAACACCGACACTAGAACATGAAAGACAAGGAAGGGAGCATGAAGGGTCTAGACCACGAGAAACAAGGACATGAGCAGGGAGTCAAGGCTTGAGGGAATCTGGGTCACACACACAATTAGGGAGACGCACCAGATCGCACAAACACTTGCACATGAGAAACAAGGGACGGGGCATGAAGGTCTAGACCACAGGGGACATGGACATGAGCAGGGATTCAAGGCTTGAAGGGATCTGGGTCACACACACACATTAGGGAGACGCACCAGATCACACAAACATTAGAACATGAGAGACAGGGGTCGGGGCACGAAACACAAGGACAAGAAACATGGCCGGAGGCAGAACACACAAAGAGGAGACAGGAGAAGGAACCAGGAAATAGACCAAAAGAGACAAATACTTAACTTAAATCCCGAGGAACAAAAGGCAGTCCATAAACAAAACAAGACTAACAAAAGTTCAAAACACTGTCTTGGCAGTACGCAAAACCATAAGTAGCAGTTCATCGCAGACAACCCGGCAACTAAAACAAAGAACAACCAAGGTATATAAAGACAGGGGACAAAACAAGGAACAGGTGAAAGCAATCAATTAATTAGGACAACGTAAAAAAACTGAAATAACCAAAAACCAGTTCCTGTCAGGATCCTTCAAAATAAAATAGAACAGGAAGTCCAGAGAACATGGATCCTGACATTTTATGGAAACATTTGTACCAGCTGAATGTGCATTGATGACAAATCTTTTTCTTTCATTTTAAAGTAAGGGGATGGTTTTCACTTTACATTTCACTTGAAAGATTCAAACAGCGGCTGGAGTAAGGATCAAAACAGGACTGCTTCATTTCAGCATTCAGGACCACAATAATCTTTATTGTCTATTGTCAAGTTGAAATGAAAGTTAGTTTGAAAAAGACAGAGTTTCCAAACCACTGGGATCTTCTGTTGTCTTCTGCAGTCTGAGCTGTTTTTAAGGCTCATTAAAGACATTAAGATCAGGGATACCTGGTTCAGGTGCAGCACAGAGTACCCTCCTCCCTATGGTTGGTCCAAGCAGTCACCCAGCTGTGTTTGATGTCTTAACTCCTGAACTGTCCCCCTTTGAGGGGGGAGAGTCTGAAAGAACCTTAAGGCCAAACTGATAATCTGTGGAATAAATGAACCATTGAATCCATCTAACAATATTGTTTCCAACACTTTGAATAGTGTCCCACTCAGACAATGGGTCGCTGATGTTCTATGGTGCCTTATCTGTAATCAGTGGCACTAAGAGGACAGACAACATAGAGTCTAGTCAAAACCATGAGGCATACAAGTAGGAAGACAAATAGATTAGAGGACTGGTGAGATCCAGCAGAAATGTTCTGGGTTTGTTTTCACACAGCTGATCTCTGAGCTCATATGACATTATAGTCTGGGAGTCACTCTCTGTATCATCCACCATATATGGATCACTGGGAAAACAGTTAAACTAGGAGCTGGAATGTTTATACCACAGCTTTGCTATAGGATCTGGACTAGAGACGCCACCAAATTTGTATGGGATCAGGACTTTACATTTTTAAGGGCTCTTAAATTTTTACCGATATCCAGTATGACGTCACGATAAGATCCTGATCACAGGTCATGTTACATTTGACATCTGCCCTTACAGGTATTGACACATGTAAAATATTTGTCCTTTATGCAGACAGAGACCAGGTTCTCCTGGATCCAGCTATCTGTCTATGAAGAGTGGCAGCTCCAAAGATAATGCCCCATTCTTGGTGCAGAACCTTCTTCTACTGTAAACTGGAGATGCTTCAGTTCTTAGACAGATCTGAAGTAACCAGATAGATTCATGCATAGGTCTACAAAATACAAATGACAAACTGTGATCTTTTACTTCTACACAAATGTCTTCACAGAGAAAAGAACAGTGGAATTTATGTGGAGGAGCATGTGTGGCATGTGACACTCAGGTCAGAGTGGGCCTTGCAAACATAGGCATCACATTTGCAGCATCTCAGGCTTGTTTTGTTGTCTGTAGGGGCACAGAGCTCACAGCACTTCCTTTTCTGCCCATGTCCTTGTTGGGGGAGAGCAGCCAGGGCAGCGGCTGGGGCTGGGGCTTGCACACTCCTAACCAGACTGGCAGAGGCTGGTGTGCAGGGAATGTGCTGGCGCTGTTGAAAAAGAGGAGTCACCAAAGCTTTCCCCAGCTCTGCTAGGAAAAGTCTCCTCTTGAAACTCTTCCCCTGATTATAGGTTGGGTCGATGGTTGTCCACACAAAATATGCGTTGAAAGCAGAGCGGGCTGTCATTCGCTTACAAGTGTATGTACCAGTAAGCTGCAATAAAAGGAACAATAAATAAGAGATTGGGAACAATATTGAATCTGTCGTACACAAAATGCTATGATTCACATAAATAAAAATAAAATAAAATACATGATGGATGAAACTTTACATTACCTTATCAAGGCAGTCAACGCCTCCTTTGTTCTTGTTGTAGTCCTGGATCATAAGGGGCTTCCTGTACTCTGTGGTGCTGACAGCGGCATCTTTGTGTAGCGTGCTCATCAGGATGACATTTCTATTCTTCTTGGGAACATATGACACAAGTGTGTGTGTGTCAGTGAAAGCAAATTTTGATGAGAGTGCCTCTCTTCCTCTGGTCAATACCAGTGCAGGGGGAAGTTCAGGCTTGTTCTTCCTCACTGTCCCTACCATGGTGAGCTTTCTTTTCAGCAGCTCTTGACCAAGAGCATATGATATGAAGAAGTTGTCACATGTGATATTATGCCCTTGGAGACCGGTTGTCATGTCCAGCACAACATGCAATCCCTGTTTTTTTTTCAGCCCGTCCAGTACTGGGTTTCCCCATGTATACCTGCATATTCCAGGCATAGGTGCTCCTGGCGTCACATGCTGTCCAGATCTTTATTCCATATTTCCCTAGTTTGCTTGGAATGTACACCTTGAAGAAACAGCGACCTCTGAAAGGAACCAGTCACTCATCAACTGTCACCTTAGGGCCTGGATTGTACATAAGTAGTAAGCGCTTAACCCACCTGTCCCAAATGTTCCTGATGGCAGCCAGTTTGTCATTTCGCCAGTGGACGGGTCGTGTATCTCTGTTATCAAATCGAATAATTCTTGAAAGGACATGAAACTGTTGTAAAGACATAGTTGCCCAGAATATAGAATAATATAGAAGAATATAGACTCTGCATCCCACAGACTTTTTGTAGCCTTATTGTTTGAGTGATATACTCCTGCTAAAATCAACAGACCTATGTAGGCTTGGAGGTCTACCAGGTCGATTTCTCTCCAGGCGTCCCCAAACACACGCTTCCCCTCCAGGTTTGTCATCTCCAGTATAATTCCCTCAATGGACTCTGGTAGAAAGAGTTGGAAGCTGGACTTGATGTCATCCACGCGAGATATTGCATACCGTGTTGGCCCTGGTGTCATCTTTATGATGTTTTCCACTCTCGCTCTACTTCCTCTGTCCTGGGGGGATGAAGACCAGAGCAAGTGTCCACTCTTGGACTGGAACGTTGAGAGCGTGCTGAGATCTGTGGAGTAAGAATTTCCTTGAGGTAGATAGGGGCATCACCATAGATACACTGGTATGTGAGGAGAGAAACTTTATACTCAATCCAAGCTGAAACAGGAAGCCAATGTAGGAATTTGAGGACTGGTGTGATATGTTCATATTTACGCACTCTCATCAGGATCCTAGCGGGACAATTCTTAACGTGCTGGAGTTTCTGAATGCTCTTATTGGGAATCCTGATCAGATGTGCATTGCAGTAATCAAGTCTCGAGGAGACAAAGGCGTGGACAAGTTTCTCAGCATCACGTAAAGAGAGTGTGGGACGAAGTCTCGCTATATTGCTGAGATTATGAAAAGATGTCTTGCAGAGATGTTTGATATGGGTTTCAAAGGTTAGATGAGGGTCAAACCTAACACCAAGATTGGTGACTAGTGGTGATAAAGAAATGTCCTGGCCAGAAAATGTAATACAGTTTATGGCAGATGTTCTAATCTGATGAGGCGATCCAATGAGGATGGCGTCTGTTTTTGAGCTGTTTAGCTGAAGGAAGTTATAATTCATCCACGCCTCCTCCAGACATACTGAAAGTGTTGATAGTGATGATGGTACTGGGGACGTTGATGATTGAGTATCAGTTTTCATGTATAATTGTGTGTCATCAGCGTAGCAGTGAAAAGAAACTCCCAGATGACTGATGATTTTACCAAGGGGAAGCATGTAAATAATAAATAAAATAGGTCCGAGAACTGATCCCTGATTCTGTTTGATGATTCCCCACAAATTCAGATCTGTCTGTTAGGTATGACTCAAACCAGCACAGTACGTTGTTATTAAGTCCAACAGAGTTATATAGTCGGTTCAGGAGTATACCATGATTGACAGTATCAAATGCTGCAGAAAGATCCAAAAGGACAAGGAGTGATGGTGATCCAGCATCAGCTGTCATCAGCAGGTCGTTTGTAACTCTCACCAATGCTGTTTCCAATGCCAGACTGGAACTTTTCAAAAATGTTGTTGTGTTTGAGGTGATCCTGGAGATGACTGGCAACTACTTTCTCTAAGACCTTAGGAAGAAAAGGCAAATTAGATATGGGCCTATAATTAGCAAGAATCTTAGGATCGAGAGTAGATTTCTTAAGATGTGGTCTGGTTATGGCAGTTTTTAAAGCAGATGCAGATGGTACGTGACCGGACTGAAGGGATTGGTTTATTATTCTAGTGATAAGGGGGCTGAGAGCAGAAATATTAGCTTTCACCAAAGCCGTAGGGAAAGGGTCTAGGGCACAAGATGAGGATCTCATCCGTTTAATAGTATCCTCAACCTCAAGATAAGTAACTTCTGGAAATGAGCATGAACATCCTCGAAATACCAAACTGTTGGTCGACAGTAGGAGCAGATGAGGGGCCGGGGCCAGAGAGGGAGGAGCGAATTTTTGCGATTTTAGTTCTAAAAAAGGTCATATAATCGTTACATGGTTTTGCTGTGGTTCCTATAAGTGGTGCACTTTGAGGTTTAAGCAGATAATTTATAGTGGAGAACAACTGTTCAGAATTTCCAAGACTATTTTGAATGATATTTGAATAGTATTAAGACTGTGCCTCTTTGATGGGCTACGAATAAGCTTTTTGGTGATCCCGATAAGCCAGTTTGTGAACAGTAAGTCCAGACGCTATATATCGTCGCTCAAGTGCACGCCCAGCTGCCTTCATTTTCTGCAGGTCACTTGTGAACCAGGGAGCTGAACGGGAGAATGTAACTGTTCTGACTTTGATGGGTGCGTGTATATCCAAAATGCTGCTCAAAGTCCGATTGTAAAATTCCACAGATTCATTGGCTGATAAGGTATTTTCATAATGGCGATGTTGAAGGCTTACAGCCAGGTGTTCTGTGTTAATGTTCTTTAGGTTCCTAAAACGTATTTCACGTTTAGGCTTAGCATAAGGACACTGAAAAAACAACTCCATGGAAATAACCTTATGGTCAGATACACCTAAATCATAGACAGATGGTGCACGTAGAGGGGCAGAGTCTGTAATAACCAGATCAAGAATGTTCCCCTTATTGTGTGTGGGAACATCAACATATTGTCTGAGGTTTAAACAGTCCAATAACTGCAGGAATTCTGTAGCAAACTGACAGGACGGGTTGTTAATGTGAATATTAAAATCTCCCAATATTATTATATTGGAAGAGGTTGCACAGAAAGTTAGAAGAAGATTGTACATCTCCGAGATAAAGCCTGAATTTATTCTTGGTGGCCGGTAGTCCAGGAGTACTGTAATTGGGAGAGGAGGCTTACAATTAAATGCTAGGCATTCAAAAGAAGACAGCTCAGGGAGGGCAAGAGGGGACAGATCCAAATAGCTGCAGTAGATAACAGCAAGGCCACCACCACGGCCAGTATTACGGGCCTTTTGGAGATAAGAGTAGCCAAAAGGACATGTCTCATTTAAAACAAAAAAAGCATCTGGTTGATGCCAGGTTTCTGTGAGGCACATAATGTCCAAGCCTTTATCCTGGATATGATCATAAAAAAAAACAGGATTTATTTGTTAGGGATTGTGTGTTAAACAGTTCGATTTTAATGTTGGATACAGCAGTAAGTCTCTATACTGACCAAAGTAAGCTGAAATCCACTCCAAGTTTCCCATCGAACTCTGTGTGTGGCGCTGTGGTAGTATCTCCAGTGGTACAAGTCCATAGAGTATCGGCGCTCTGATGACGTGGAAAAGATGCAACATGCAGAACAAAAGGAAAATTCGGTGCGAGGAGCTCATCCGTGTTGAGGGTAGGGAGATCGGAACCAGAGACATGGATAGTAATATCGTACTGAACGATGCGTGCAAAAAGTGCTGACAAAAAAGCAGTGGCAGCGACACAGCTAACTGCAGACACTTTGCTACGAGCCACTACCAGACAGGTGATCAGTTGACTCCAGTTCCAGTTAATATTCTAACGAATTTGCAGCAAATTAAAATGATTAAAGTAGGCTAAAATAATAATCGTGCCAGTCACACAGCGTTGTAGCTATTATAATAATTAACTTTAGACTGGGGAAGCGGCGAACAAACAACGCCAGCGTCCTCTCCTCCTCTTTAATAAGTTCTATTCATCTTTGATGGCCTGGATGAAAGCAGACTTTCACTGAATTTCAATGACAGGATAGGCCTAGTGGTGAGGCAGTGCTCGATGCATTGTTGAACAGTGGGAACACTTGACTTTGTGCTTGGAGCAGAGCAGATATGAGTTATCCCTGTTGGTGTTGCTCTCCGGGTAAGCAAATCACTTTTGTCTTGCAAGCGTGTCGTGTTGTGTGTGTTGTATAGTTAGGCTACAGACTAGCAACAGACTAGCTATAGTTTAACACACCTAAAAACCAACTAAACTCTAAACAATTCATTAACTGCTACATTCCGGTACTAGTCAAGTACCTTTCTATTTTGACCGGTATTTATTGCTATTTCCTGACTTAGCACTCGTTAGCCTACCGGTTAGCTTAGCTAGCTAGTTAGCTTAGCTAACATGGCCTCTCCCTCTCTCTCTCGTTCTTGCTCGGTATGCCACATGTTTAGTTATTCCTCTGCCTCCTTTAGCAATAATGATACCTGTAATAAGTGTAAGGTTCTGTTAGCCTTGGAGGCGAGGATCACTGATTTGGAAGCGCGGCTCCGCACCTTCGAACAAAAGCCAGCTAGCCTAGCCCCGTTAGCTGGTGTGGAGCCACCGAGCTCAGGGTCTGTTAGCGGTCCAAGGGCAGCTCCGGAGCAGCCCGGAGAATTAGCCTGGGTGACGGTCCAACGGAAACGTACTCCTAAGCAGAAGCCCACGGCTCATCACCTGCCAGTTCACGTTTTTAATAGATTTTCCCCGCTCAGTGAATCACCCGCTGAGAAACTGACTCTGATAATTGGCGATTCGATAGTCAGGAACGTGAAAATAGAGACACCAGTGACCATAGTCAAATGTATTCCTGGGGCCAGAGCGGGCAACATCGAATCAAATCTGAAGCTGCTAGCTAAGGCTAATCGTAAATATGGAAAAATTGTTATTCAGGTCGGCAGCAATGACACCCGATTACGCCAATTGGGGGTCACTAAAATTAATGTTGAGTCGGTGTGTAACTTTGCTAAATTAATGTCGGACTCCATAGTTTTCTCTGGACCCCTCCCCAATCTGACCAGCGATGACATGTTTAGCCGCGTGTCGTTGTTCCATCGCTGGCTGTCTAGGTGGTGTCCAGCAAATGATGTGGGCTTCATAGACAATTGGGCCACTTTCTGGGGAAAAGGTCTGGTAGCGAGAGACGGCATCCATCCCACTTTGAATGGTGCAGCTCTCATCTCTAGAAATTTGTTAGCCGACACTGGAAAGCTCAGTGGTTAAGGCCACTGACTTTGGTGCGGGTAGACCAAAAATGTCATACCGGCTCGGACGTCGCCCGGGTCAACAAGGTCCGCGTCAGGTGCTAGGGGACCAGGGCAACCGATGAGAAATGGGCTACTGGAACAAGACACTCGTGGACGAGGGCTGATAACAGAGAACTGTTGGAGTGCTACTACATGAGTAACCCCAGCGATAGGGGCTACATGAAGAGGATGTGGGACCCATGGAAACTCCGAAACCCACCATCCACACTAGGGCCAAAGCAGTGTTCCAACATCCGCAAACGGCAGCTGCTATCACAACTAGAGATTGAAGAAATACAACACAAATGCTACGGCAAGGGGGAGCCAGAACGCCAGGTCAGGGGGGAAACAACACCACCCCCACCCGAGATTGGGTATCAAGCCCCAATGACAAGTCCCGACACGCTCAACACAAGAGCAGCTGACCTGAGAGTGAAGATCGTAGGCAAGATGGACACCTGCAACCTCTGCAGCCGGTTACCAAGACTAAGTGAAGTACTCTCTGAAAGTCTACTAGATGTAAATGCAGCATTACGAACAATCCCCACTGTGACCATCACCGAGACCAACAAGCTGATATACACCACGGCAACAGTGATCCTTGAGATGCTTGGCCACAAAATACATTCCACCACCAAGGAGCAGTACCCTGCCTGGAGAAGGAGGTTAGAGGCAAAGATAAGGGCAACACGGAGAGAAGTCAGCCAACTATCAGAACTGCAGAGAAGGGGGATGAAGCTGGGTAAGAAATACAGCAGGCTGTCCATACCAGAGGCCCTGGAGACTGCCAAACAACGACTCACAGCCCTGGCCACACGCCTGAAGAGGTACACCAGAGAAATAGAAGCACGGAGAATAAACAGGATGTTCTCCACCGAACCATCCAAGGTATACTCTCAGTGGGAGGGCAGTAACTTGAGGGCAGACCCATCAAGGCTGGAGACTGAACGATACTGGAAAAACATATGGGAGAGGGAGGCATCACATAACACCAATGCCCAGTGGCTGGCAGACCTGAGTGCAGACCACAGCAACCTCCCTGAACAGAAACCAGTAACCATCGCAACGGCAGATATCCGAGAAAGGGTCTCCAACATGAAGAACTGGACAGCACCGGGACCTGACATAATCCACACCTACTGGCTAAAGAAGCTAACTGCCCTCCATGAACGCCTGGCAGATCAAATGAACCAGCTGCTAATGGATGGGACTCACCCAGAGTGGCTAACTGAAGGCAGGACAGTCCTGATCGTGAAGGACCCCCAAAAGGGAGCAGTCCCATACAACTATCGTCCGATAACCTGCCTATGCACAACATGGAAGCTCCTGTCGGGCATCATAGCGGCTAAGATGAGTAGGCACATGGCTCAATACATGAGCGGGGCCCAGAAAGGAATAGGTAAGGACACCAGGGGAGCAAAACACCAACTACTGGTGGATAAAGCGGTCGCTCGAGACTGTAAGACCAGGCAGACCAACCTGTGCACCGCCTGGATTGTCTACAAGAAAGCCTACGACTCAATGCCTCACACATGGATTCTGGAATGCCTGGAGCTGTACAACATCAATAGGACCCTAAGAACCTTCATAAGGAACTCGATGGGACTGTGGAAAACAACCCTAGTAGCCAACCTCAAGCCGATAGCACAAGTCTCCATCAAGTGCGGCATCTACCAAGGAGATGCTCTGTCCCCGCTGCTGTTCTGTATAGGCCTGAACCCCCTCAGCCAGATCATCGCTAAGACGGGCCTTGGATACCGACTGTGAAATGGGGCTACCATCAGCCACCTCCTGTACATGGATGACATCAAGCTGTATGCCAGAACTGAGCGAGACATCGACTCACTGATCCATACCACCAGGATATACAGCAACGACATTGGAATGTCATTCGGACTGGACAAGTGTGGTCGAATGATAACAAAGAGAGGGAAAGTTGTCAGGACTGAAGGAGTTGAACTCCCAGAAGGCAGCATAGCGGATGTTGAGGGGAGCTACAAGTACCTTGGAATCCCACAGGCAAATGGGAACCAAGAAGAAGCCGCAAGGAGAGCAGCCACGGAGAGTAAGGCAAGTCCTAAGAAGTCAGCTAAATGGGAAGAACAAGGTCCAAGCCATCAACACCTACGCCCTGCCGGTCATCAGATACCCCGCTGGCATAATAAGCTGGCCAAAAGAGGACATAGAAGCCACTGATGTCAAGACAAGGAAGCTCCTCACTCCTCAAAAGCCTCCTCAAAACTATAAAACTATAAATTACTATTGTAGATCTTTAGTGTTGAATTATTGTTTGAACAGACATAACTTCTATTGAAGTTGATTTTCTTTTCCTGTCTTTGGATTTTTCTGAGGCTAAATTCAGTCTTTAGTGCCAAATCCAAGTCTCACAGAAACCCAAGCTGAAGTCACTGAGGTAGTTCGGCAGCTTCTCGGTGGCAAAGCACCGGGGGTGGATGAGATCTGCCCCGAGTACCTCAAGTCTGGATGTTGTTGGGCTGTCATGGCTGACACGCCTGTGCAACATCGCGTGGCGTTTGGGGACAGTACCCCTGGATTGGCATTGGTGGTGGCTCCTCTTTTTAAGAAGGGGGACCGGAGGGTGTTTTCCAACTACAGAGGGATCACGCTCCTCAGCCTCCTGGGGAAGGTCTATGCCAGTGTGCTGGAGAGGAGGATCTGGCCGATGGTCGAACCTCGGATCCAGGAGGAACAATGCGGTTTCTGTCTCGGCCGTGGAACACTGGACCAGCTCTACACCCTCTCGAGGGTGCTCGAGGGTTCATGGGAGTTTGCCCAACCAGTCCACATGTGTTTTGTGGACTTGGAGATGGCATTCGACCAGGTCCCTCGTGACATCCTGTGGGAGGTGCTCCAGGAGTATGGGGTCCGGGGCCCTTTGCTGAGGGCTATCCGGTCTCTGTACAAACGGTGCAGGAGCTTGGTTTACATTGCCGGTAGTAAGTCAGACCTGTTCCCAGTGCACTTTGGACTCCGGCAGGGCTGCCCTTGTCACCGGTTCTGTTCATTACTTTTATGGACAGAATTTCTAGGTGCAGCCAGGGGCCAGAGGGAGTCCAGTTCGGGGACCACAGGATCTCATCTCTGCTTTTTGCAGATGATGTTGTCCTGTTGGCTCCATCGAGCCAGGATCTCCAGCGTGCGCTGGGGCGGTTTGCAATTGAGTGTGAAGCAGCTGGGATGAGAATCAGCACCTCCAAGTCCAAGGCCATGGTACTCAACCGGAAAAAGGTGGATCTCTCCAGGCCAGGGAAGAGATCCTGCTTCAGGTGGAGGAGTTTAAGTATCTCGAGGTCTTGTTCACGAGTGAGGGAAGGACAGAACGTGAGATTGACAGACGGATGGGGCATCGGCAGCAGTAATACGGTCGGTGTACCGGTCTGTTGTGGTGAAGAAGGAGCTAAGCCGGAAGGTGAGGGTCTCGATTTACCAGTCAATCTACACTCCTACTCTCACCTATGGTCATGAGCTCTGGGTCATGACCGAAAGGACAAGATCGCAGATACAAGCAGCTGAAATGAACACCGGTCACTCCCTTAGAGATAGGGTGAGGAGCTTGGTCACCCAGGAGGAGCTTGGAGTAGAGCCACTGCTCCTCCACATTGAGAGGAGTCAGTTGAGGTGGCTCGGGCATTGTGGTGCTAAAATAACCGGGATGACGGAGAACAGTGGAAAGTTACGAAGAATGCCGGAGAGTGCCGAACAGATGCGGAAGGAAAACTCACGCGGCTGATGCATGCACACAGAATGAGAGTGCAGTGTGGTCGGAGATGCTGTCAGTTTAGTGAGATCACTGACTGAAAGTCTCATTATGCGCGTTTTTGTCTGGTCGTTCAGTGCGTCTTTTGTCTTCTTAGGTAAACCACATGACTATTCATCCTCAGAAAATTTAAATCAGTGTATTGTTTACTGTGAATGAGTGAACAAGATGACTTTCACATCATTGTGAAGTAAACACTTTAGCCTAGAACATGCAGGTCTCCAAAGTCTTGTGAACCAATGTTCTGTTTGTGTTTTATGGTCTTATTTCAGTGAGTAAAAAATTGTAGTCTTTCACTAACCATGCATAAACACTTTTTTCTCAAAAACACAATCATGTATAAACTTGCTGCTCACATATTATTGTAGCCAATTTTGTGCTGATTACAGTGTTATCAGACTTTAGACATTAATATGTTTAAAAGACACAGAAAAAAGCACAAATGTCAGGACATGTCAAAATTTGGGCCCCAAAACCCCCTCAGACCCCAGAGGGTTAATTATATGAAGGTTTTGAAGGTTTATTTGAGTATCGCACAAATCTGTGCACATTATGAACGAAGGTGCACATTATGAGAGAGAACAGTAACTTGTATTATGTTATAATTATTATTTAAGTGCATGACAAACAACTTTGTGTATTCATAGAAAGTAAAACAAACAACGGCGTATGTCGCATTTGCTTATTGAAACATAAATGTTATGTTTGAGTATGTTTTAAATTGATTTCAATTGTGTTTTGTTTATATTTGGCTACATTTGACCAGAAATAATGATGTATCCCTTTTCTTGTTTATTTTTCTTGTTATTTGTTTATTTTTCTTCTAAGGTTAACAACCTATTTCAGTCTCATCTACGTGAGCCAATTTGAACAGTCACTGTCTAACCTGCCAAACTGCCAAATTCAAGAGTTAAAAGGAGATTCTGGAGTAGTTCCTTGTGACCCCTGTAGTTGACTGGTGCTTTTTCGAGTTAGAAGCAAAAGTTGATGTGCAAAATTCCCAGATAACGCCACAGTTATTAACCACGTGGAGCAGTGGGACAACGAGATCAACGGCTCAGTAAAGTCCAGAAACAAGTACTGCTGACAAGTTGGGAAATAACATCCAAGGAAAATGGCTGAGGAAACTGTAGGAAAAACAGTTGATCAGCTGAAAAAAGCGAGAACTACGGCAAAAAGCCGCTTTAAAAAAACAAGCTAATTTTCTCAATAGAGAAGCGCATCAATTGGTGGAATCTGAGCTCAAAGAGGAATTCAAAAAGTTCTCCTCTGAAGCAAGGAAAGTTTTTGAAACAAATGATGATTATAAGAACCCAAAGGGTCGGCTGAGGTTAAAAAGATTCAGCTGGTGGACAGCATTGATGATAAGATTGCTAAGGAGCTCAGGCTATCCTCTTACAACACTGCTGTTGACATCTTCAGGGTGCTAGAGAATCGGTTTGGAAATAAAATCACAATTGCAATGGAAATTGTTGAGGAGTTGGAAAGGATTCCTGCTGTGAGAGGAAATCAGCCAAGGAGAGTTAAAGAGTTAATCCAAACAGTGGAAAAAGCCCTGGCAGATCTAACAGATCTCGGAAATATTGGCGCAATTAAGAACCCACTTGTAACAACGTCCATTGAGAGCAAGTTACCTGAGTTTGTGAAGAGGGAATGGCTGGTCTACCTGCAAATGGCATCACACCAGAGAACCACTTCGATGCACTATTAAAGTTCCTAAAGAAAGAAGAAGAAATTCTGGAAAAGCTTGAGCAGCTTAAGATCTCAGAGAAAGCAGAAAGGAAATCTGAGAGGTATACTTTCACCAGAACTACAAAGAAAGTTTCTGCAGAAAGTGGATGCATCGTATGTGGAGCAGAGAGACAGGGACAAGATATTTTTCTGCAAAAGGTTCAAATAGTTAAAACCATCAGAAAAGAAGTCCATTGTGAAAAAACTGGGTGCTGTAAAAAGTGTCTGGGGTGTCATGAAGATGGTGACAGGTGCAGCGATAACTATCTTTGCAGGAACAAAGACTCCAAATGAGGAGCCTCATCAGACCACCATTACTTCCTTTGTCAAAAAGGGGAACTCAAAGATATGGTTGAAGGTAAAGCCACTAGCAGAGACCATAAGAGAGGAAGTAGATTGACGGATGAGCAGGAGGAGTTTCTGGCTGAGCTCTCACCAGAATTAGCAGAAAGGTGTAAAAGACCATTCACCAACAAAACTAAGATGGAAAAGTGCTCTGAGATGGACAAAATGTGATTGTTGGTTGAAAGTGGATTGAAAGAACTCCCTGTTGATGGAGGTAACCACAAATGCAGGACAGAAAATTGGCATTCTGATAGATCTGGCTTCGGACACAAATTATATTACAAATGAAGCTACTGACTCAAGTTTAGAGGAGAGAAAATTACCCTCGTCGTTCATGGAATTGGCAAGATGGCCATTAGAGTGAGCACAAAAAGATGTCTTCTTAGGATTAGAATCAGAACTCACAAGGGAACGGAGAAGGCTCACCAGTTGGTTTGCTATGGTTTGGTGGAGATCGCCAAAGTTCAAGGAAGTGTACCTCCAGAGCGCCTTAAGAAATTCTTTGCAGAGGCAGACCTTGAAGAATTGAAGAGACCAGAGAAAACTGAACTCCTTATCAGGCATCGGGAGGGGAGACTCGCTCCACAAAGAATGAAAATTGTGGGAGATCTCGTCCTGTGGGACAGTCCGCTGGGAAAGACCGTTGCTGGAGCACACCCAGATCTGTTTGAGGTAGTGGATATGACAGCATATGAGCCTAGGACACATTTTGCTCGGTACATGAGAGCAGCCGCAGTCAAGTATGAGGAAATCTTTGAGAAGGCTGAAGCCCCAACTATTGCCAAGGTGATCCAGAGGGGGCAAAGTCAAGAGGCTGAAACACTGGAAAGTAATCGTGAGTTTATTGAATGGTGGAGGTGGGACAGTTTTGGAGCAACCTGTGAACCAAAGTGTGGAGGGTGTCGCTGTGGCAATTGTCAGCCTGGAGGAAATGACCCTAGTAGAAGAGAAGGAACTTGAGATCATAAGAGAAGGTCTCACCTATGTTGAGGAGGACTCCCACAGTAAGTCTCCACACTGGGATACTAAGTATCCGTGGATTCAGGACCCAGCTACTCTTCCATACAACAGAAGTGGAGTGGAAAGTGTTTTTCTAAGGACAGAGAAACAATTTAAGAGGGTACCAGAGTGGCGGGGTATTTATGCAGCTCAGGTCTATGACATGGTAGAAAGAAGGGCAGCAACAAAACTCACTAAGGAAGTGATTAATAGTTGGAATGGCCCAATTTGTCAGCCACTTGGTGGCGCCAAATCCCCACTCAACAACTACTCCGGTGTGGCTGGTCTGGAATAGTAGCCAAAAATTCAAGGGACTGAGCATGAATGATCTTTTGCTCAAGGGACCAGATGTACTCAACCCCATCAGAGCTGTCCTGCTTTGATTTAGGAAGGGAGTTTGTGCTGCTCTTGGAGACATTAACCCTCTGGGGTCTGAGGGGGTTTTTGGGGCCTGGACAAATTTTGACATGTCCTGACATTTGTGCTTTTTTCAGTGTTTTTTAAACAGATTAATGTCTAAAGTCTAATAACACTGTAACCAGCACAAAATTGGCTACAATAATATGTGAGCAGCAAGTTTATACATGATTGTGTTTTTGAGAAAAAAGTGTTTATGTATGGTTAGTGAAAAACTACAATTTTTTACTCACTGAAATAAGACCATAAAACACAAACAGAACATTGGTTCACAAGACTTTGGAGACCAGCATGTTGTAGGCTAAAGTGTTTACTTCAGAGTGCTGTGAATGTCATCTTGTTCACACATTCATGGTAAACAATACACTGATTTAAATTTTCTAAGACACTTTTTGTCCAGAAAGGCCATATGCAAGAAGGTGTGTCTGAGGATGAATAGTCATGTGATTTACCTGAGAACACAAAAGACGCACTGAACAACCAGACAAAGACGCATAATGAGCCTTTCAGTCAATGTTGATGGGACGGATTAGTGCAGTACAATACAAAACAATGAGGAGCCAAACGATCCTCATTTGAGTTAAAATCAGTGTTTTTACTCTGAGGACAAGCTAAACTATTTGTCTCTGTGTGGAATATAAGGAGCGCCGCTTCACGTGCGTAACGCGCCATCATCCAAACGCGCAGAAAAAGTGAGTAAATTCTATGAAGTTTGATATTTTGTGTCAGTTCTCGGGGGTGTGCACATATTTACCTGGTTCACCTGAGATTATTTACATGTGAACAGTGGACAGTGTACAAGGCGGGACCGCATTACCTGTAATGAGGTGAGACAGGAAAAAATGGACTTCTCCTTACGTTCATACGGATTAAATCAAAAGTGATGATTTGTTTTTGACTTGAATTGTTTCACTCAAAAGAAAACATTTCAAGCTTTCTAGCCATATAATTCTTATTTTTATGAGGCAAGTATTCGCTGAGATTCTCGTTGTTTTATTTACGCGTCTGTGAAGAGAAATGGCAGAGACAGAAAAGTCCGAGAGAGCACCCTGTCAGCTTTCTCTATTTAAAAAAAGCACAACGTTTTGTTGTTATTATGATGGTATACCACTAAAACTAGACCCTTTACAGATTTGAATGATATACTTCTTTTATCTGTACGATCAGATGGAGTAATTTAAGTTTGTTTCGGCCTTATCAGGAAAAGATGCGTCAAAACGCGCCGGCGCGTTCGTCGACCCCAGAGGGTTAAAAAGATGTACAACTCCGTCTGGCTGGAAGAGCGTGAAGTCCATCTTCCTTTGGAGAGATACTGAGGAAGAAGAAATAGGCGAGTATGCCATCACAAGAGTTAACATCGGAGATCGCCCCGCTGGATGCATTGCGCAAATAGCTATGCGTGAGACAGCAAGATTGGCAAAGTTTGCTCATTTGGAAGAGGAGCGCCGAGTCCTTGAGGAGGGTTGCTATGTCGATGACATCCTTACATCCCACAATGACCAGGATAGACTGGCCACGATAATAAATGGACTTGAAGAGATTCTGACTGCTGGCGGATTTGCACTCAAGCCACGGGTCCAGTCAGGGCAAAGTGGGAGGCAAGTGATTGGTATGCAGGCGATTTGGTCAAGTGATCATACTTTCAAACCAGCTGAAGGAGGAAGAAAACAAGGCTTTGGGTACCGGATACTTGGTAGAAGAGGATAAGCTCTACATCATGACTTCCATTAAATTCTCAAAAAGAAGAAAGAAAATGAGAACGGGCCAGAACCTGCTTGAAAATGAAATGAAACTGAAAACTCCTAACCCTTTGACAAGGAGACATCTGCTAAGCCAGGTTGCTGGGCTCTATGATCCAATTGGTCTTGTTACACCTGCCAAGCAAAAGGGCGCAATTCTTGTTAGGAAGGCATTCCAAGAGGCGGGAAATGGGAGCTTAACTCGACAAATGTGGGACAAGCCACTTTCAGGTGGTCTTAGAAATGAAGCCATCAAACTCTTTGAAGAGTATGTGCAGCTCGGTCAAGTTAAGTTTCACAGAAGCCTCACACCAGTTGGCTGGAGGGAAAACCATGGGGGATCACGTTCTCAAATGGTAGTGACAAGCCATCTTATACCTAAGGTGGGAGACAGATCAAGGAGTAGATGTCAGGCTAGTTGAGTCAAAGGCCAAGTTAGCACCATTGGACCAGATGGGAGATGCTATCAAGGCTGAGATCTATGGTGCAGTTTTTCTGTACGTCTCAAGAAGTACTTTGAGAAGCATGGACGGATGGAAGTTGAGCGTTGGTTCCACCTGGTAGACAGCCAAACTGTACTGGGGGAATTCAATGTGAAAGTTACGGGTAACAGACGTTCTTTGCGAACAGAGTCGGGGAAATACAAAAGGCTGGGCCAGTGAGGGACTGGTGGTGGATCCCAGGGGACTTGTTGCAGACCTCATCACGAGGGGAGGCAGTCAAAAGGATCTGAATGAAGATTCTGTATGGCAGAATGGACCACAATTCCTCAGGCATCCAGTAGAAGAGTGGCCGAAGAAGTCTGCTGCGGAAGTTGCTGCTGACGCAAGAGAGAGAGTCAATAAACTGCAAAGGAAGACATTCTCAGCAGTTCTAACAAGAGCTCAAACGAAAAAGAGAGAAGAAGGCCTCAATGAATCAAATGCTGAGAATAAGTGTAGTTCAACCAATACTGCTTCTGACCCAAACAGCCGTGAGGATCCATTAAAATCAAGGCGTGTGCAAAGGACGCTAGGTGACTTGGTTGTTAAAAAACTAGTGGATATGGGGAGGTTTAGTAACCTAACCAAACTAGTCAGGGTCCTCTGCTGGGTGTGGCGTGCCATAAGAGCATGGTTAGAAATTCAAAGTCTGAACCCAAAGGATGGAAAACGGAAAGCTGCTTCTAAGAATGAAACCAGGAAAGGTGTGCTTAGTGTAAAGGAGCAAGAGGATGCACTGAAAGGACTCTTTCTTGCAGCCCATGAGGGTGTGACTTTTCCTGATACTACACTGAACAGGCTTGCTGTATACAGGGAAGTCTCAGGACTACTCGTCTGCAGAATCTGGCAGAATCCAAATCTTTAATGAGAAAAAGGTTGCAGTTCCGATATTACCTGGCAGTGCATGGGTGTCCATGTTATTGACCCGAGAAGCCCACTATGCAAATCATGAAGAAGTGGCAGGTACGCTTCTCAGAGTGAGGAAGAAAGCATGGGTTGTTAAAGGTCGAAGACTAGCCAAGAAGGTAGTAGACAGTTGTGTGATTTGCAGAAAAGCAAGGGCAAAGAGATGCCAGCAAATCATGGGTGACCTTCCTCCTGAGAGGACAGGGTCAGCATCGCCCTTTGAATTCACAACCTTGGACTTGTTTGGTCCTTACGAGGTAAGGGATGAAGTCAGGAAAAGAGTACGACTCAAAGTCTTTCTGCTGCATGGCGTCTAGAGCTATACACACTGACGTCGTGAGTGACTAGTCGGCTGAGGGCTTGTTACTTGCCTACCAGAGATTCACAGCTCTGAGAGGTCATCCGAGAAAGCTATGGTCTGACCCAGGCTCAAATTTCATTGGAGCTAAGCCTGCTCTTAAAGAACTCTACGAATTCTTAGATAAGCTGCAGGAATCCGACATGGAGGAAGAGGCTGCCAAACAGGGAACCGAATGGTACTGGAAGATCCATCCCACAAGCTCTCCCCATAGGAACGGGTCAGCAGAAGCTGCAGTTCGCATCGTAAAGTGTGGTCTTCATAACTTAGAAGGAAATGGTGTTTTTACATGGGGTGAGTTCCGGACTTTTCTCTACATGGCAGCCAATCTAGCGAATGAGAGACCTATAGATGCAAGAACCCAGAGCAGAGCAGATTGCATAGAGTACATCACTCCCAATTCTCTCTTGCTTGGAAGGTCAGGACCAAAGGGAGACCCAGGTGACTTTGATTTCGTAGGCTATCCCTGCAAGAGATTAAAGACTATCCAGGGAGAAGTTAACAAGTTTTGGAAGAAATTGAGTCAGTTAGCAGGCCCAAATTTGTTCGTGAGAAGCAAGTGGCACACGAAAGAGCGGAACATTGCTGTGGGGGACGTAGTCTGATTGGCCAAAATGCACTAAGAAGTCAGTACAAGCTAGCAAAAGTGGTCAAAGTCAATCCTGATCACAAGGGTGTTGTCAGAGATGCATTTGTTAAAGTATTTACACACCCAGTTCCAAGTACATAGCTGAACCAAGGAAGAGTCACAGACAAGACAAAGACCAAGAAGTTGACAAGCAAAATTCCTGCGACCATTCCCCATAGAGATGTTAGACGATTAGTTGTCTTGATTCCTGCAGAAGAGCAGACAGAAGGAAAAGAAGGTTTGACCTACTTGAGTTCAAGAACCAGTAGTTCAAGTGGGAGGTGTGGTGCTAAAATAACCGGGATGACGGAGAACAGTGGAAAGTGACGAAGAATGCCGGAGAGTGCCGAACGGATGCGGAAGGAAAACTCACGCGGCTGATGCATGCACACAGAATGAGAGTGCAGTGAGGTCGGAGATGCTGTCAGTTTAGTGAGATAACGTCGCGGATTTAACTAGCACTTTCTGAATGAGGATGACGTGTGGGAAAAGCTAAGACTGCAGTGAGTAACAAACGTGGGGAAACGTGTCAACTGTCGGTCACCTCAGGGACACTGATGGTATGATAATGTTGCTCTTTAATTATATGAAGGACTGATTATCGCACAAATCTGTATTATTTCGTTACTAAGGTGCACATTATGAGAGAGAACAGTAACTTGTATTATGTTATAATTATTATTTAAGTGCATGACGAACAACTTTGTGTATTCATAGAAAGTAAAACAAACGACGGCATATGTTGCATTTGCTTATGAAACGTAAATGTTATGTTTGAGTATGTTTGGCTGTTTTAAATTTATTTCAGTTGTATTTTGTTTATATTTGGCTACATTTGATCAGAAATAATGATGTATCCCTTTTCTTGTTTATTTTTCTTCTAAGGTTAGTAACCTATTTGAGTCTCATCTACGTGAGCCAATTTGAACAGTCACTGTCTAACCTGCCAAACTGCCAAATACAAGAGTTGAAAGGAGATTCTGGAGTTGTTCCTTGTGTCCCCTGTAGTTGACTGGTGCTTTTTCGAGTTAGAAGCAAAAGTTGATGTGCAAAATTCCCAGATAACTCGATAGGCATCTGTTTCGGATGCCTCCTGGGCGCCTCCCTGGGGAGGTGTTCCGGGCATGTCCCACCGGGAGGAGGCCCCGGGGAAGACCCAGGACATGCTGGAGGGACTATGTCTCCCGGCTGGCCTGGGAACGCCTCGGTGTCCCCCCAGAAGAGCTGGAGGAAGTGTCTCTGCTGTCGTGTCTCTGCAAGCGACCCCCACTCCTTGGGCGTTGTCCCTGATATCGAAACACACACTCACACAACACAAACAAAATCTTCTTGCATCTACAACTACTGCTCTATATTTTTCTAGTTCTTTAAATCCTCTTTGACCTTTTACACTCACTTTAATCGTTTATTTTATCCCTACAGGGGCAAACACTTTTCACACAGGGCCATGTAGTTTTGGATTTTGTTTTCCCTTAATAATAAAAACCTTAATTTAAAAATTGCATGATGTGTTTACTGGTGTTATCTTTGACTAATATTTAAATTTGTTTGATGATCTGAAACAAAGTGTGACAAACAAGCAAAAACAAAAGATATCAGGAAGTGGGCCAACACTTTCTCACACCACTGTATGTTAATGACAGCTTTTTGTCCCTTTTTGGATGGGATTGCTTTGAACCTGCATCCTGATAGTTTCAGCTGTTTGGAGTTTCCACTTTCTAAACCTTCTTCAGCTCTAAACACATTCTGAAACATTCAGCATTTTCAAGCAGGGACTTTGGTTTCTAACGTCACATCTTTGCTTCTTTATTCAGGTTGGAGTGCTGTAGTTTGTCAAACACCAGCTGTGGTTATCTGGTCTCAGCTCTGAAGTGCAACCCCTCCCATCTGAAAGAACTTGACCTGTGTTCAACAACCTGGGAACAACAACCTGCAGGATGCAGATTTGAAGCAGCTGTGTGATCTTGTCCAGAGTCCAGACTGTAGCTGGCAGACTCTGAGTTCAGTAGAGGGCTGGAGTCAGTCCATGGTGCTTTCAGCAGGATTGTACTAAACCCAGGCAGTATCAAAGCAAAGCTCCAGGATTTCCTGTAAAGCTCCAACCTTCTCAGTGAAGCTGTGAGAGGAGAACAGGGACAGGCTTCAGAATTGGTCAGAAAGTCAAAGAGAGAGACAACAGTCAGCCAGTCAGATCAACCAGAAGCTTGTTGTGATCATGTGTTTGAGTTGATGTGAAGACGGCTGTTGCTGATGAAGTGAGCCTCTGTAAACTCTGGTTTCTGACCTATGCTCTCTCTGAGTCTCTCTACAGCTGGAAGTGGTGATCATTATAAAGCTGTACCTGGACCTGGAATCTGGATCTGGATTTATGTGTGAACCTGAAGAAGAAGTATGTGTGAACCTAGTGAAGAAGTATTTCACTTATACGTTTGCAGTCGTGGCCTAATGCATAGGGAGTTGTCCTTGTAACCTGAAAGTCACAGGTTCGAGTCTCAGATCCGGCAGGAATTGTCGGTGGGCCAGTACCCTGTCCACCCCCAATACCATGACTGAGATGACACCCTTGAGCAAGGCACCGGACCCCAAACTGCTCCCTGGGCGCTGCAGTGTTGGCTGCCCAATGCTCCTGGTGTGTGGCATGGTGTGTTTGTGTGTGTACTTGGGTGGTAATGGAATTTCCCCATTGTGGGACTAGTGAAGGGAATTAAGTTTTAAGTTTAAAATTATTCAACCCCCATTGTTTAGGTTTTTTGACAAAATGTAAACATTTTCAGGTGTTTGCAGTAAACAAATTACACCAGAACAGTTTAAATAGTGAAATTAAACAAATATTACAAGGATTTTATCCAAATTCAACAGTAAATCCTCCTTTCAATGACTACTACAGTCTCAAAATTATTCAACCCCCATATCAATAGAATTCCTCATAAGAGCACACATTTGCAAATCAGGTGTGGTCTCAAGCAAAGTTACAGCAGAGTTAGAACACAATACCAGACTGTTGTCACTGATGTTTCATTGCATGTTAGAAATATGGCTAAGTCAAGAGAATTGTCCTTAAAGTTCAGAGAAGAGATCATTGCTTTTCACAAACAAGGAAATGGATACAAAAGGCACTGAATATTTCTAGAGATACAGTTGGAAGCATAGTTCATAAGTTTAAAGTTAAAAGAACAGTAGTAACACTACCTGGCCATGGCAGAAAGAGGAAGATATCAATGGCTTCCACCAGAGTCCTGAACAGGCAGGTGGTCAAAAACCCTCAACTGACTACAAAAGACCTGCAGCAAGACTTGCTGGCAGCAGATACTGAGGTTTCAGTTTCCACAATAATGCATATACTTAATACTGAAGGGCTCCATGCCAGAGCTCCAAGACGTATACCACTACTGACCCAAAAGCACAAGAAAAGTCTCCAGTTTGCTCAAAACTATACAAAGAAGCCAAAGAGGTTTTGGGATTCTGTTCTGTGGAGCGTTGAAACA
This sequence comes from Mastacembelus armatus, assembly GCF_900324485.2. Taxonomy (NCBI): domain Eukaryota; kingdom Metazoa; phylum Chordata; class Actinopteri; order Synbranchiformes; family Mastacembelidae; genus Mastacembelus; species Mastacembelus armatus. The sequence goes on from NW_022872939.1 coordinate 1,172,422, forward strand.
ACATTGGAACTGTTTGGACCTATGGTGGAGGTATGTCTGGAGGAGGAAGAATGAAGCATATGCTGAAAAGAACACCCTGCCTACAGAGAAGCATGGTGGTGGCTAAGTGATGTTCCCGGGCTGCTTCGCTTCCTCTGGCACTGGAAACCTGCAGCATGTGGAGGGCAAGATTCAATCAAGTATCTGGAAATCCTGGGGGAGAAAATGTCAATGTGGTCTGTGAGTAAGATGAAGCTTGGGCATCATTGGCCCTTCCAACAGGACAATTATCCTAAGCATACCTAAACGTCCAACAAGGCTTGGTTTCAGAAGAAGTCCTGGAAGATACTAGAGTGGTCATCACAGTCACCAGACTTAAACCCTATTGAAAATCCATCCATTTTCTATACCCGCTTTTTCCTGAAAGCCAGGGTCACGGGGATCTGCTGGAGTCTATCCCCCCTATTGAAAATCTCTGGGGGAATTTGAAAAAAGTGGTTGTACCATGCAAACCCCATAATATTAGCAAACTGGAGGTCCATGCCCATGAGGAATGGGCTAAGATTCCTCAGGGACATTGCCAGAAGCTGGTGTCCGGCTATGCATCACATATCAAGCAAAAGGGTGCTCTACTAAGTATTAAACATGCTGGTCATGAAGGGGATGAAAAAGAGACTGCAGTGGTCATTAAAAGTGGCTTATTGTATTGAATTTGGAGAAACCGTTTGTAATAATAATTGTGTTGAGCTATTTCAACTGTTCTTGTTTGATTTGTTTATTACAAGCTAACTGCTAGTTTGTAAACCTAATTTGCAGTGGCAGTTGACTAATTTTCATTGCAACTGTACATATGAAAAGCCATATTTATCCATATGAGAACATATTAGATTTTGTTCAATAAAAGTCTTCTCTGCACTCATTTCTTTAGTCTGGCAAAAGCATCAATTCATATTTTTAGGTCTCTAATAGATTGATTATTAGACAGTTTCCAGCACCACCTCTATGGACTCTTGGCTCCTCATACACACAGATAAATACATTTGAATGACATTCAGTAAATAGATAGTTTGTATTTGATTAAGTAGAATAATCCTAATTTTAGTGAAACGAAGTGTAGCGTGTGATCTCTAGTCCCAACTATGTATGTCACATATATGATAACCTGTACCTAAGTATGGTGATGTAGTCCTCAAATAAAAGTAAAAATCAAATTATTTTAAATTTAATTTTGAATAGATATTCCCTAGTTCTGTGATTTAGCCTATGTGTGTGTGTGTGTGTGTCTTCTTCATTCCCAGCATGTCCTTGATTGTCTTCTGAGCAAAGGTTTGACCTCAGCTTAAACTGTTTCCTCGTATTCTTCCGACCTGTGAAAGGGGAGGGGCCACAGTGAGTAACCAGGGGTGGAAAGTAACATATTACATTTACTCATGTTACTGTAATTGAGTAGGTTTTTTGTGTACTTATAGTTTTTAAAGTTGTTTTGAAAATCTGTAATTTTTACTTTTACTTAAGTATACAGTCAAGCCCAAAATTAGAGTTACTTTTATTCACATGCCACTTTTTGTTCAAATGTAAATAAAAAATTAGTAATAATTTTTTCCACAATGATGCCTCTTCTACATCGTCTTATTGTCTTCTGGGAGATGCCTGTGTCATTTCTAATCAAGAAAAAATTTGCTGGTTGAATAAAAGTAACTTTAAGTCAGAATTTGCCATGGGTACGAATAATTTTGGGCTTGACTGTATATATTTTTAAGTGTTGTACATTACAAGTCACACCTCTTACTGAGTAAAAAAGAAATAAAAAACGCAACACTGGAAACTACTGTACTGTTTCTGGAGCGTATTTAAGAGTGGCGCTAAATTCACACAGATATGGAGTTGATCAGCCAATTTGACTGTTGTCTTACTATTGAATAGGCATTATCAGAATACATCAGTCCTATTTATATAGGTCAGTAGGTGCCTACTCACCTACAGGAGACAATGCGAGTCAATGGCGATTAGCATTGGCAACTGACGTTGCTTATTTTAATGTTTGTTTGTTTCATTTCCTAAACCTAACTGAGACATCTTATTTCCTAAACCTAACCAGGACATTTAGTAACCAGACTTACTAACCACAGGAAAATTCACACTGAGTGATCTTTAAAATCGAATCTTAAGAACATTGCTGTTGTGTCAAATGCCCAATACTGTCTAAATCACAACATACTGTTACAATATAAACAGGTAATGTCCATTAAGGACAATTTTACAAAACTTGTAACAACGGAGTCTCATCACCGTCCACTCTGCAAACCTCCAGGGCACTTGTACTCAACTAAGGAAGACAAAAAGACCATAATGCACTTGGTTATCTCAGAGTCAAGCAAAGGGAAGCAGTTTCCCCTGATGAGGTTTTTCAGGAGAGGGCCCACTAAGGTGGACTCTGCTACATCGAAGTTATCTGTATGAATTTCTCTGGTACGACAGTCAAGGTGAAGACAACTCTAATCCAGTCCATCCAAAACAAACACAAGCGTGAATTCACTCTTGCCATAGTTGGTGTTTCCTGACTGCAGCTCTGTAAAGATGTAATTCAGAGAGTCCTCCTTTATGCAGACAGCCTCCTTTTTGATACATTCTGTGCAGGAGCTCTGCCAGACTGAACTTTCTCCCTTCAGTGTATTCAGGTGATGGAAGGTGACGGAAGGTGAGGGGGAAAATAAGATCCACATCCTGAAGGACATCCTTTGTCCTTCAGCCCAGTCCAACACAAACTTCTGCACAAGAAGGTTTTTCCAGTTCCTGCGATCCCATTGGTCAGCACTGTTTTTATGGGGTTGTCTTCTCCAGGAGGTTTGAACATGTCACTGGATTTTGGAATTCTTTTGTAACTTTGGCCAGATCTGTGCCTTGCCACAATTCTGTCTCTGACCTCCTTAGGCAGTTCCTTCGACCTCACAATTCTCATTTGCTCTGACATGCACTGTGAGCTGTAAGGTCTTATATAGACAGGTGTGTGCCTTTCCTAATCAAGTCCAATCAGTTTAATTAAACACAGCTGGACTCCAATGAAGGAGCAGAACCATCTCAAGGAGGATCAGAAGAACAGCATGTGAGTTAAATATGAGTGTCACTGCAAAGGGTCTGAATACTTATGACCATATGATATTTCAGTTTTTCTTTTTTAATAAATTTGCAAAAATTTCTACATTTCTGTTTTTTTCTGTCAAGATGGGGTGCTGAGTGTACGTTAATGAGAAATAAAATGAACTTTTTTGATTTTGGCAAATGGCTGCAATGACACAAAGAGTGAAAAATTTAAAGGGGTCTGAATACTTTCCGTACCCACTGTAACTCTGGGAATATAATAAGCATGGCAAAATGACTGGAATCAAGGAAGGTTGCAGTACAATGTGGCAACAAAGTGGTAAAGAGTGCTGTCTTATATATTGCCCTTCTCTATGATAAGGCCCTCAGGTGTGGCTCATGACCTTGTTGCCTATCCAGAGCAGACACACACACAAGGGGAGAGAGCCATTGGAAGGAAAACCAAGGAACTGGCAACAAACACAGGTGGAAATAATCAAAGATAATGTGAAGATAAAGGTATATAGAACTAAAACACAAGAAAATAACCACAAAATAAAAGATGGATGGACATGACTCCTGACATCTGTTACATTCTTACATTAAATGTTACGTATTTCATATATCTTTTGGAAAACTTCACCTCATAGCTTAACTCTGTAATGCTTTATATTACCGTAGTGGAGCATTGACTTATTGTGTTAAATCATGTTTCTAAAAAGTGAAATAACTTCTTGCTTGTAACATGCATTGCGTCTAGAATAAGGCTAAGAAAAATATTAAACAAATAAAGTAATATGCAAGTAAAAATAGTACATATAAACATTTTAAGTAGTGCAATAATTCTTCCTCCTGACTTCCTGCCAGAGGACTCTTATTTTGTGTGGTCTTCCTGTTTCCCCTGTTCTGGTCTCTGGCAGTTTTACGTTAGTTTTCTGTGTTTATTAGTTTCACCTGAGTTCAATTACCTGTTGTGTTTTCCTCCCTATTTATACCTCCCTTCTTCCTTTGTTCCCTGCAGAAGCATTAGTTAGTAGTCAGATTCAGTTGATGTACCAGTGGAAGTGTTCTTAGTTTCGACTGTCTCATCCGGTTTGTTTGGATTTGGGTTTTGTGCCCTGGAGTTCCCAGGAAGAAATAAAGCCTTGTTTTACCTGCATTTTGGTCCAACTTTCTCTCCCACACCTCCACACACACGCCAACTCGTGACATCACATTTGCGTCACATTTATACATTAGGTGAGAATTTGCCCTTTTGTACATCTCTGTCTTTCTGATACACTGTGTATCAGTAGTGTTTGTGAATAAATTGTATTAAAATATACACAAATTATTATTTACAAAAATTTATATAAAATATTGTCAGGTGTTTGTTATTAGAAGACGGCTAATGGTGGTGTCATTGTGTAAATATGAAATTATTCTATATATTATATTATTATTATAAAACCCATTTAATTCAACCTGTTCAAGACAGATGCTCATAAACACATCATGTGACAAATCTACTGTGTAAAGCACAGCGTATTATGACTCGTGATTTCCTGTGAAAAGTGAGCACTGAGTTCAAATTTCATTCTGAGCAGACAGAGGACAACAGATGTAGACACAGTGAATGTTGATCCAACATCATCCTTCATTCATTTTATTTGTTTTATTACTTATTACATTATTATTTTTTACTCTTCTTCTTTTACTGTTAAAGTGCTAAAGTCAGTTTGCTCCGTTTTGACAGTGAAAGGAAGAAGAGTCAGAATGAGCTTACAGTGATACAAACACACTTAAAGAAAAGGAGGAAAGTGCTGCTTCCTGTTCTCAGTTTGATGAGGTCAATATTTTTGATTAATGTGATCGGCTGAACAATATACATTAAACCTGACAAGAACACTAGGTTTATTATATTTTACCAGATACTGCTCCCCCCATGTCAATAAAGGTAAAGGGATGGTTAGGCATGGCTAGAAATTAACTCTTTTTTATATATGAGCACCTAACAAAATGTAAGAAAACACAATAACTCAAAAACATATTTATGTGTTGTTGTTGTATGTTTAGTGCTTAGCACTGTTGCCTCACAGCAAGAAGGTCCTGGGTTTGTAACCATGCTTGTGGGGGCCATGTAGGGAAGTCCACTATGGGACAGGCCCCTTCCCTGGGTAGGAGGGATGCCCTGCTCTTCGTCCTCATCATCCCATAATCAAGCTCCTTCATATCTTAAAGACCTCATAATACCATATTATCCCAATAGACCACTTCGCTCTCAGAGTGCAGGTCTACTTGTGGATCCCAGAGTTTCCAAAAGCAGAATGGGAGGCAGAGCCTTTAGCTATCAAGCTCCTCTCCTTTGGAACCAGCTCCCAGCCTGGGTTCAGGAGGCAGACACTCTCTGTACTTTTAAGGCTAGACTTAAAACCTTCCTCTTTGAAAAAACATATAGTTAGGGCTGGTCTCAGGCAACCCTGAACCATCCCTTAGTTATGCTGCTATAGGCCTAGACTGCTCGACCCCCCCCCCCCCCCCCCCCCCCCCACACACACACACATTCCCTTCCCCTCCCCTCTCTTCCTCTCCTCCCACCTCACATGTATATTCCACCATTGAATGTCACTAACCTTGTGCTCTCTCTCTCCTCTAGTTTGTGCTCTCTCCCTCTCTCTCTGTTCTCTCTATCTGTATCTTCTGCAGGTGTCCCTGGTCCTGGAGCTGTATATCGCTGATGTGCAGTTACTGGTCCCACCAACCTGCAGTGTCTATTTGTTGTTTATCGTTGCTGTTCTTTTCTCTCTGCTCTATCCACTCGCCCCAACTGGTCGAGGCAGATGGCCGCCCAAACTGAGCCCAGTTCTGCTGGAGGTTTTCCTCTCCACTGTCGCCAAGTGCTTGCTCATAAGGGAATTGTTGGGATTTTAGTTTTAGTTTTTATAAAGTGCCTTGAGATGATTTGTATTGTGATTTGGCGCTATACAAATAAAAATTGAATTGAATTGAATTGAATCCCTGCCTCTGTCATGTGGTCCTTCTTCAGGCAGCTCAGGGATTTGCCACTGTGCAATATAGCACACAGTAATTATGACTTTGCACACTTTGTCTGGTTTCACGTGAAAACTTGAAAACTTTGTCTTCACGTGAAAACGCCTTTTACGTTGGCCAATGCCCCCCACAACAACCACTTGTGTTTTTTTATGGGCTCTATAAAATATACAAATAATTAGCCTACACCAATACAACCAAATACATCACTTCCATAAAGGAACAATGTATGCTACCATCAAACAAAAATTCTATGTGTATTTCTTTTGTTAAATTCATATGGCTTACCCGTTATAATTGAGCGTCAGCCTAGGCTCTGGGCTCAGATAAGGGGTGAGGAGCCACAGCTTGCATGGGTAGCCGCTGTCATCCAGCAAGTGACACCCAGCTGGCACATGATTCCCCTCAAATACTGCCGCAGACTGCTTTCAGCAAGTATTCATGTATGAGCTGACCATGGCTATTTGGCAACCACATCAGTTATTTGCAAATGCGTATTAAATGCCACTTGTGGCTTCATCATTTAATGGTGCTACTGTACAGATATGGGTGCAGTCAATAATGCACCAGTCCTGCGAAGACTGCAATATTCATAAAGGCTCGCTTTTGAGCCTGCAGTGTTGGTAGATCTAATGGAAAAGTGACAAACTGCGCAGTGATGACTGGGTCATAGACTGTTTAATTGATTATCCCACTAATGGAAGACTGTGATAAAACCTAGGTCATCAATATTCAGAGTTGCATCTTCCCTTCTTCAAGTATCTTCTTCTTCTTCTTCTCCTTTCAGCTGCTCCCTTCAGGGGTCACCACAGCTAATTATCTGCCTCCATTTAACCCTATTCTCTGTATCCTCCTCACCCACACCAACTATCCTCATGTCCTCCTTCACTACAACCATGTACCCCTTCTTTGGTCTTCCTCTAGGCCTCCTTCCTGGCAGCTCTAACCTCAGCATCCTTTTACCAATGTATTCACTGTCCCTCCTCTGAACATGTCCAAACCATCTCAATCTGGTTTCCCTGGCTTTTTCTCCAAAACATCTATAACATGAGCTGTCCCTCTGATGTACTCATTCCTGATCCTATCCATCCTCATCACTCCCAGAGAGAACCTCAACATCTTCAGCTCTGCCTACCTCAGTTCTGCCTCCTGTCTTTTTCTCATTGCCACTGTCTCTAAACCATACAACATTGCTGGTCTCACCACTGTCTTGTACACCTTTCCTTTCATTCTTGCTGACATTCTTTTGTCACACATCACACCTGACACTTTCCTCCACCTGCTCCAACCTGCTTGCACGTCTCTTCACTTCTTTTCCACACTCTCCGTTGCTCTGGACTGTTGACCCTAGGTACTTAAAATCCTCCACCTTCTTCACCTCTGCTCCCTGTAATCTCACCGTTCTACTTGAGTCCCTCTCATTTACACACATGTACTGCTTTACTATGGCTAAGCTTCATTCCTCTCCTTTCCAGAGCAAACCTCCACCTGCTCCCTGCTCTCACTACAGATGACAATGTCATCTGTAAACATCATGGTCCACGGAGAGTCCTGTCTAACCTCATCTGTCAGCGTGTCCATCACCACAGCAAACAAGAAGGGGCTCAAAGCCAATCGTTGGTGCAGTCCCACCTCCACCTTGAACTCCTCTGTCACCCCTACAGTACACTTCACCACTGACCTTACAGCTCTCATACATGTCCTGCACCACTTGACCATACTTCTCTGCCACTCCAGACTCCCTCATACAAAACCACAGCTCCTCTCTCGGCACCCTGTCATACGCTTTTTCCAAATCTACAAAGACACAATGCAGCTCCTTCTGGCATTCTCTGTACTTCTCCATCAGTATTATCAAAGCAAATATTGCATCTGTGGTACTCTTTCTTGGCATGAAACCATACTGCTGCTCACAAATGCTCACTTCTGATCTCAGCCTAGCCTCCACTACACTTTCCCATAACTTCATTGTGTGACTCATCAGCTTTATTCCTCTGTAGTTTCCACAACTCTGCACGTCTCCCTTGTTCTTAAAGATGGGCACCAGTACACTTCTCCTCCGTTCCTCAGGCATCCTCTCACTCTCCAAGATCTTGTTATTTAGCCCAGTCAAAACCTCTACTGCCCCATCTCCTAAACACTTCCATACCTCCACAGGTATGTCGTCAGAACCAGCTGTCTTTCCACTCTCCATCCTCTTCAACGCCTTCCTCGCTTCATCCTTACTGATCTTTGCTACTTCCTGCTCCAACAACAGTCACCTGAACTTGCTCATTCCACCCCCAAATCTCCTTATCTGCTTTCCTCTTTCCAGATGACACACCAAGTACCCTCCTACCTGTCTCCCTGATCACTTTAGCTGTAGCTGTCCAGTCATCTGGAAGAACCTCCTGACCTCCCAGAGCCTGTTTCAGCTCCTCCCTGAAAGCCACACAACACTCTTCCTTTTTCAACTTCCACCACTTGGTCCTCTGCTCTGCCCTTGTCCTTTTCATCTTCCTCACCACCAGAGTCGTCCTACACACCACCATCCTATGCTGTCTGGCTACACTCTCCCCAACTACTACTTTGAAGTCCACTGATCTCTTTCAGGTTGGAACGTCTGCACAAGATGTAATCAACTTGTCTGCTCCTGCCTCCTCTCTTATATGTCATCCTATGCTCCTCCCTTTTCTGGAAAAATGTGTTCACTACAGCCATTTCCATCCTTTTTGCGAAGTCTACCACCATCTGTTCTTCTGCATTCCTGTCCTGCATACCAAACTTACCCATCACTTACCCAGCACTCTTTCCCAACATGTCCGTTGAAGTCTGCCCCAATCACCACTCTCTCACCACTAGGGATACGCTGAATCACCTCATCCATCTCCCTCCAGAAATTCTCCTTTTACTTCTAATTCACATCCTACCTGTGGGGCATAACCAACATTCCACATCACACCTTCAACTTCAACTTCAGACTCATCACCCTATCTGACATTCTCTTCACCTCCACAACATTCCTAGCAAAATCCTCTTTCAGGATAACGCCTACTCCATTCCTTTTTCCATCCACACCATGATAAAACAGCTTAAACCCTGCTCCTAATCTATAGGCCTTGCTACATTTCCACCTGGTCTCCTGAACACACAAGATATCCATCTTTCTTCGCTCCATCATGTCAGCCAACTCTCTAGTTTTCCCTGACAAAGTCCCTACATTCGAAGTCCCTACTCTAAGTCCTACACTCCTGCACTTCCTCTTCCCTCTTTGCCTATGAACATGCCTTCCTCCTGTCCTTCTTCGACCAACAATAGTTCAATTTCCACTGGCACCCTGTAAGTCAACAGCACCAGTGGAGGTCGTTGTTAACCCGGGCCACGACCGATCCAGTATGGAAGTCATATTTGTGATTCGCATGTTTGATTTGGCTTAAATTTTATATTGGATGCTCTTCCTGACACAAACCTCTGCATTTACCTGGACTTGGGACTGGCACATGAAGACACTGGAATGTGCCCCCCTGTAGTTGCATTCCTGTCTTCAACTATCTTAAAGTGATTATATAAATGATGATAAATTGCAATATCTGTAGAAAGAAAAGTTTTTGTCACTTTAAGATACCTGTGTTCAAGTATCTTAAAGTGACAAAAACTTTTCTTTCTGCAGATATTGCAAAATGCTGAAGTGTTGGTGATGTAATGGCATGTCTAATTAAAGCCACCACTGACCAGCAGAGACCCATCAGAGTGGTTCTGACCAATGGCGTCGCTGGTGTTGGAAAAACCTTTTCAGTTCACTCTGGACTGGGCAGAGGGTTCGGAACACCAAGATGTTGGTCTGTTGGTTCTCCTTTCACTCAGGGAGCTGAACATGTTCAAAAATGAACAATACAGTCTTCTCAGGCTGCTCCATGTTTTCCATCCAACATTACAGAAGGTCACAGCAGAGCAGCTGGCTCTCTGTAAAGTTCTGTTCATCTTTGATGTCCTGGATGAAAGCAGACTTTCACTGGATTTCAACAACAGGAAGATGGTATCTGATGTCACACAGGAGGCCTCAGTGAATGAGCTACAGACAAACCTCATCCAGGGGAATCTGCTTCCCTCAGCTCTGGTCTGGATAACTTCCCGAACTGCAGCAGCCAATCAGGTGCCTACTACATGTGTAGACAGGGTAACAGAAGTACGAGGCTTCACTGATGTGCAGAAGGAGGAGTACTTCAGGAGGAGGTCCTGCAATGAAGAGCTGTCCAGCAGAATCATCTCACACATCAAGACATCCAAGAGCCTTCACATCATGTGTCAAATCCCAGTCTTCTGTTTTGGAGCACATGTTGACCACAAAGCAGAGAGGAGAGCTGGCCAAGACCCTGACTGACCTGTACTCACACTTCCTGTTGAATCAGACAAAGAGGAAGAAGGACAAGTACCATAAAACAAGTCCACAGGAGTTGACTGTGGCTGACAGGGAAGTTCTTCTGAAGCTGGGTAGGCTGGCATTTGAACATCTGGAGGAAATAAATATCATGTTCTACCAAGAAGACCTGGAGCAGTATGGCCCGGATGTCCCAGAGGCCTTGGGGTACTCCGGAGTCTGTACAGAGATCTTCAAAAGAGAGTGTGATCTTCCATAAATCAGTCTACTGCTTTGTTCATCTGAGTGTTAAGGAGTTTTTGGCTGCAGTCTACATGGTCCACTGTTTCAACAACAGGAAGACAGAGGTACTGAAAAAGTTCCTGTGGACAAACTATAAGCGTTCATCCCTTGATGATTTCTTACTTGGTGATGATGATGATGATGATGATGACAATCATGATGACAGGGATGACATGATGACACTGGATAGCTTCCTGAGGAGAACCACAGCTAAATCACTGGAAACTAAAAGTGGCCACCTGGACCTGTTTGTCCGCTTCCATCATGGCCTCTGTCTGGAGTCCTACCAGAGACTAGTAGGAAACCTGCTGGGTCATACAGAGAACTGTTCTGAATCTATCCAGATAGCCATCAACAACCTGAAAGAGATGAACACCAAAAAAATCTCTCCTGACAGAAGCATCAACATCTTCCAGTTGAACGACCACTCAGTCCATCAGGAGATCCAAGAGTTCCTGAAGTCAGAGAACAGATCAGAGAAGAGACTCTCTGAGGTTCAGTGCTCAGCTCTGGCCTACATGCTGCAGATGTCAGAGGAGGTTCTGGATGAGTTGGACCTCAAGAAATACAGTTCATCTAAGGAGGGAGGACAGAGACTAATTCCAGCTATGAGGAACTGCAGAAAGGCTCGGTAAGTCCAGATGTGATGATCATCATAATGTTCCTTTTGTTTATTGTGATAATGACATCAGGTGGATTTTGTCCCAGATGTCCTTGGGCTGTTCTAAATGGTGTCACTACAGATGTTTTTGTTGTTTTTTTCAGTCTAGTGAATGAACACAGTTCTTGTTTTTCTTTGCAATGGTTTTTCCATAGGACACATTTTTCACATGTTCGTGTTTGACATCAAATGGTTAAACTCAATATATTGTCTGTGTAGTAATAACAACTTTTCTAATATATATGTGTCCTGACAGACTTGTTAACTGTGGACTCTCAAAGACTCACTGTGAAGTTGTGGCCTCAGCTCTGAAGTCCAATGCTTCCCATCTAACAGAACTAGACTCTGAGGTCTGTTCACCTTCTCTAGCTGTTCTATTTTTTTTAATATATATTCTTTTCAGATCACTGCATGACATTTTGATAATTTTATTTATAAATATTCAGGATATGTTTAAAAACAAATCAGAAACTTTCTAACTTCAGTGGAGAGAAGAATGAACTTTTTTCAGTTCGAAAGTATAATTGGATTTTGATCATATCATTGTAGGTAAGACTGAGGTCAGCAGCATGTTCTGAACCACTGTTATCATGAAAGGGTGTACTTCATGAATGTTGTGGTGGTATTTTGGATGACGTCTGTAGAGCACTGACATTTTGATGATCTACAATAAAATTAGGACTCATTTTAGAAAAAGGCTCATTGAGTCAGATACATCTGATTGATTATCAATGATTTTATCTCAATATTTTATTCTTTATTCAGGTTGAGTCTTTGCACGTTGTCAGAGACCACCTGTGATTATTTGGTCTCAGTTCTGAAGTCCAACCCCTCCCTGTCACGGGGAGTGTGGGTGGTGTGGTGTGAAGAAGGTGAGGACCCAAATGCAGGACAACAGAAGCGTTTATTCTTTCCTGGGACATCCAGGGCTCAAGACAATGCAAAAACTAGAAAACCGGATCAAACGGTAAAAACTAAGAAAGACCGGGTGAGACGGTCATCACAAAAGCGCACTTCTACTTGCGAACACCAACTAAAGGCAACTAATGCTTCTGCAACTAAACAAAGGAACAAGGGAGGTATAAATAAGTAGAACACAAAAGGTGATAGAACACAGGTGAACATAACGGGGACTGGTGAAGCTCATAAACACAAATTACCAACATAAAGCTGCCAGAGAACAGAACAGGGGAAACAGGAAAGCCACACAAAATAAGAGTCCTCTGGCAGGAAGTCCCCAGAGGGACTCATGACACTCCCATCTGAGCGAACTTGACTCGGGTTACAACAACCTGCAGGATTTAGATGTGCAGCAGCTGCGTGATCTTGAGCAGAGTCCAGACTGTAGCCTGAAGACTCTGAGGGCAGTAGAGAGCTGGAGTCAGTCCATGGTGCTTTCAGTGGGATTGTACTAAACCCAGTCAGTATCAAAGCAAAGACCCAGGATTTCCTGTAAAGCTTGACCCTTTGCAGTGAAGCTGTGAGAGAACAGGGACAGGCTTCAGGTTTGGACAGAAAGACAGAAAGAGACAACAATCAGCTAATCAGATCAGGAAGACACATGTTTTCATGTGTTTGAGTTGATGTGAAGACGTCTGTTACTGATGAAGTTAGTCTCTGCAAACTGGTTTCTGACCTCTACTCTGCTTGTCTCTACAGGACGTAATCATCTTCAAGGTGACTGTGGTATGGACCTGGACTCAGTTAAATAATTTTTTTTGGTCCATGCAACCATGCTGAGCCCAACCTGACTCATGTTAATGACATCTATTTAGTTAGTTACAGTTAAACCCACTATTGATTCCCAACACAGTTCCACTCCAGTTCCTGTGTGATGTTCTGTCCAGACTTTTGTCACATCTATGTTGGAGTCACTAAGACCTCCGTATTCTCCTGGAACTTGTGAACAAGCATGAGGGATTGAGTCAGGAAGTGGACCATTATGTAAATCACAGCTAGTTTTAACAATAAATGAAAGGGACTTAATTTAAAATGTATTTAAAAATGAGTTTAACGATACTGGGAACAAGATTATTATTGAAGACTGGCTTAAGACTGAAGAGGACTAGAATTATAATGTGAAGGGCATTTAAGACTATCTTCAAGACAAGGACTAAGGACTAAGTTTTATAGTAAAGGACTATTTCAATTTTCAATTTATTTGTATAGCGCCAAATCACAATAAAATCATCTCAACACTTTTCAAAAAATACAAACAGAAACCAAAGAAATTCCTAGCAAGCACTTGGTGACAATGGAAATGAAAAACTCTCCTTAACGGAAGAAAAAAACCCCAGCAGAACCAGGCTCAGTTTGGGCGCCCATCTGCCTCAACCGGTTGGGGTGAGTGGATAGAGGAGAGAGAAAAGAACAGCAACAATAAACAACAAATAGACACTGCAGGTTGGTGGGGCCAATAACTGCACATCAGCAATATACAGCTCCAGGACCAGGGACACCTGCAGAAGATACAGATAGAGAGAACAGAGAGAGAGGGAGAGAGCACAAGATTCATTCAATGGTGGAATACACATGTGAGGGGGGAGGAGAGGAAGGGAGGGGAAGGGAGGGTTAGGGTAGGGGAGCTCAGTGCATCGATGGTGCTCAGTCTAGAGAGTCTAGGCCTATAGCAGCATAACTACGGGATTGTTCAGGGTTAGCTGAAGCAGCCCTAACTATATGCTTTGTCAAAAATGAAGGTTTTAAGTCTACCCTTAAATGTACAGAGAGTGTCTGCCTCCTGAACCCAGACTGGGAACTGGTTCCACAGGAGAGGAGCTTGATAGTTAAAGGTTCTGCCTCCCACTCTACTTTTGGAAACTCTGGGAACCACAAGTAGACCTGCACTTTGAGAGCGAATTGCTCTATTGGGATAATATGGTACTACGAGGTCTTTAAGCTTCCTGCTTCTGAAGGGTGCAGCCGCTTTTCTGCTTGCTCCTACTTGCTCCTGCTTCTGCCAGCTTTACTTTGCTTTTATTCCTTTTTATTTCATTTATTTCTACCCAATGATTTTATGATACACTTTTTTACCCCTTTTTTAACTGCACTTGGAATTTTAGTGATTACTTTTTAACAACTAATCTGACCTATTGAGGGACTACAGCCATGGATTGTTTATATTTCAGCACATCTGGAAAAGAAAACACATTGTGCCAAAACTGCCGGATATATTTTCAGGAAATCAATGTGAAGATCAAATGAAGATTCTTGCTCTGGAATCTGAAACAGGACTTCACGACATGCTTCTGTTCAGACCCAGTGGTAAGAAGCCAAAACCTACTATCAATAAAAAGTGCTATGTTGACCAAAACTCTTCCCTGAACCTGGATGATACAGTATCTTTCCCAAAACTTTCAAGAGTGGGAATTGATCAAAATGAAGCCGCCTGGCATAAACTTGGTGCCAAGCCAAAGCATCACAGAAGAAGAATGGTGGCACCCCAGGACCACATGTAGCATCAACAAACATACAGCTCAGTAAAAGGTTTCAACCACTGTCTGAACTAAATCTTATTGAGCAAGAAATTGTCTGCTATGACTGAAATCCAAAAAAGCAATAACTTTAAAAATAGGAGCCATGCAGCCAGTCAGAGAAACAGATACAAAGAATATGTGACAAATGTGAAGGACAGAGATGTCCTTCTGCTTGGAGACGGTGCTATCAGTGACATAAACAACAGCAGAATTATTACATGCAGCTACCCAAGTGCCATGGTCACTGATATAGCAGCTCTCCTCCCCCAGGTCATCTCAAAACACCATGGAGTCAAACATGTGGGTGGAGTGGACACCAGAAAAGGAGAATCAGAGGTTTTAAAACAGGACTTCTCTAAATTATTAGAGAAACTTGAAAAACTGAAAATCCAGTCATTTGTCAGTGGACCTCTCCCAAACATCAACAGGAGGATTAATAAATTCAGTTAGCTGCTTGCATTGAACACGTGGCTGTCCAAGGCCTGTGAGATAAGAGGAGTACACTTCATTGATAACTTCAACCTGTTTTGGCAACGCGGCGACTTGTTCAAGGGAAAGGGCCCATATCTGAGCAGGAGTGGAGTGAGACGGCTAACAGATAACCGCCTCCATTCTCTGAGAAACCACACTAGGTCTGGATGGCGGTCTGAACAGCCAAAGGCTCCTCTGAGAGAAGAGAGGAGTGAAGTAAGCACTCACACCACACCAGCAACGAACCCCTCATCAGCCAAGGATACCCCCTCAACAGCACCTTCAATGGTGCCCCCTCCACTGCCCTGAGCCCCCCCAGCGGCATCCACATCCTCTGCAAGCTCATCATTTTCCATCCTATCCCCGGCTTCACCAGTGGAATTTCCAAATCATTTGGAAACCTTGGTGAAATCTGGAATTAAAATGGTGCCTCTTACCCCTAACCTGGCAAGGTCACGGGTATTACCATCAACGCCAGTGAATTCATCCCCCCAGCAAACACCACCCCCTTTGCCACCCAGGAGCATGACCTCTGTCCCTCAATCAATTAAAACTCCACCAGCTCGACCACCTCGGCCAACACCTACACCTGTCTTTCCTCAGAGCACCCCTGTCAGACCCCCTCCACCTGCTCCCGGACCAAAGATCTTGACTAGTGTGGTGAGGGTAGGGTAGGGATTATTACTTAAAATGATAGTGACAATTATTTATTAAAATAAACCCGCACTTAGTGATGATTTGAACTTTTCCACAGACAACGCCACCTTGGGAACTACCCAGGGAAACACAGGGCACACAGGTACGTGTCAACTAATTGATCAGAGACCAGGTATCCATCAGTAAAATAACAATTTTATTGACAATAATTTTTTAAGCAAAAGAAATTGAAATTTAATAATAATTATAACCAAGCTAAATAAAGTATAAGAGGAAAACTCACCCATGGATTAAGAGAGGGGACCAAGAGAGGGAAAACACACAAAACGAAGAAATGCACACAGAGCACGAGCACGACAAACACACTACAACAGAAGCTGGGTGCTAGTAACACCAACCACGAAGCACCACCACCAAAGTCCGACACCAACACCCCTGTGATCCTCTTAAGAGACACACAGATTAATAAACATAAGCAGGCAAAAAAACAAACAACCAAAAAAGGACAAAACAATAAATCCTGTAATAACTTTTAAAAGAACTCAATAGTAGTTCAAATACTAAAAAAAAACATTAACTTCTAAACATCAGTACAATAATGAAAACATAAAAACAGAGTATATTGCAGCGCGTGGCTTCAATCCAGGTAACCACGAATCCGTGAGGCAACAGTTCCTATGTAGTGCTGACGGCCGGCACCGTACAACAAATGGTGTAGTAAGGACTCCACTCCCCAAACTTCGGGGATCGGAACCAGAGTTTAGGCAGAATCAGGCAAACAAAACAGCAGCTCCTATTATTGGAAACAAAGTATATTAGTAGATGCTATAATTGTAATGACTTTTGCTGCTAACTAGCAGAAACACATACCCTAGAAGGCCGCTCCAACCACAAAAGAGGAAAGGCGCATCTAGTAGCTTGATCCACACAGGAGGACAGGTAAACACCACGGAAAGCACTATGTTAAGAAAATACACATAGCAACTACCAGTTGCCTACCTGAAGCCACAACGTATAAGACGCTGATAATTCTCGCTGACAGCGCATGCGTGAGGCCGAAGAAAGAGTGTGAATGAAGCTCACCATCTTTATACTGCACCCCAAGTGGTGATTGGCTATCCTAGTTCTAACAAAATTAGTCCTACTACACTAGCATCAATGCTGCTATCAGCAACTAGGACACCCAGGGCCTCTGCTGTTCCAGGACTTGTAGCCATAATAAACCACTTATCGACCTGAGGCCCAGGGAGAGAACACTCTCCCCTAGTGCTATAGCTACAGTCAAAACATGCAGAGTGGCTAAAAGAGTGACAGTTAGACTGGCCAATCAGAGAAATCTAATTCAAATCCCTTGCAGACAGATAGTTTCAGGTCCTACTCAAACTAATTTGAAAGTTGCAGTGCTCAATGTCAGATCTTTATGTAACAAATCATTTTTAATCAATAATTTTATCTCCTCTTACAAGCTTGATTTTATGTTTTTAACAGAAACATGTTTAGATAGCAGGACAAGAAATGCAGTTCTTATTGAACCCACCCCATCTAATTTTACATTTCTATCAGAATCACAAGAAAACAAAAAGGGTGGTGGCGTCTGTGCCTTTTTTAGGGATAATATGGTTACCCACAGGCTGTCATTTGGGGAGTTCTTATCATCTGAGTATGTATCTTTTAAAATGGAGCAAAAATTATTTTCCTCTTGATGCAAAATCTTACCTTATGACTTTCCCCGGGTTCATTAATGTAGGGATAAAAGAAGACGGAATGTAAGTTAGGAATCGACACACCAGTTTATTGTAAAAGTACAGAGACGTCTCCGGAGATCCACTCACACATGCAGGCAGAGAGATCTAAACAATAGATGGAAACTATACAATGTTTAAACTGTTGGGCAGCGCCCCACCAAAAGGAATTTATGATATTACCTTATATGGAGTTGTTATTGCCAACTGTCTTCTATGTGTTCTGAGTGGGGGTCGCTTGAGCAAACTAAGGCCAGTTACTTCCTTTATCTTATATGAAGCCCCCATAGGTGCGTCTGCATTCCACACTCTGTACTTTTTATTATCATTTACAAACCTCCCCAATGCTGTCAAAATTTTATTGATGGATTTACTGAGATGCTTTCAGTTGTCTTCACAGAGTTTGACTGTTTGCTTATTTCAGGTGATTTTAACGTTCACATGGATAAGGCCTGTGACAGATATGCCAAAGAACTTTCTGCCGTCCTTGAAACGTATGGCCTTAGTCAGCATGTTAGAGAGCCGACCCATACCGGAGGTCACACTCTGGACCTTGTCATTACTAAGGGTGTTAACGCTTCTAATGTCTGTGATTGAGATTGACCATTTTTGATGTGTCCATAATTCCTAAAGATGCAACTGGACCTACACTTGTTCAGAAATGACACATAAATGATAACACCAGGGTACTGTTTATGGAGATGATTAGGTTTGAAAATACCACTTTCTTTCGTGTTGAAGATTTGTTGACTTCATATACTTCAAGTGTTCTAAATGTCATAGATGTGATTGCTCCTGTTAAAGATAAATTAATCAGGAACAGGCAATAGCCACTGTGGAGAAATGATGACTCGGTCAGGGCACAGAAAAGGGACTGCCGGAAGGCCGAACAAAAATGGCATAAATCAAAGCTCCAGGTTCATTATGATATTTATAAGCAGATGTTGTGTGTGTTCAATGAAACTCTACGTAGAAAGAGAGAAATGTATTTTTCTGAAATCATCAACAACAGTAGTAACAACTCACGTGTCCTGTTTGCTACAGTGAGTAGGTTAACAAACCCTCCATCTCCATTGCAACTGGAACTAATTTCAACATCTAAATGTAATGAATTTGCATTATTTTTTAATGACAATATTCAGGGTATTAAACAAACAATAAATTGCACAAGGCAGATACCAACTCTGCAGTCATTAAGGGAACATTTGGTAGAACTGACACACTTTACACCAGGAAATGACATAACAGCTGAAGAGATCATCTCCAGTCTGAGCTCATCCACCTGTTGCCTTGATGTTTTACCCACCAAATTTCTGAAATCAGTACTAAGCAGTTTGTCACCACAACTCACTCAATTAGTTAATAACTCATTACAGTCTGGAACATTTCCAAGGGCCTTGACAATTGCCGTCATCAAGCCTTGATGTTTTACCCACCAAATTTCTGAAATCAGTACTAAGCAGTTTGTCACCACAACTCACTCAATTAGTTAATAACTCATTACAGCCTGGAACATTTCCAAGGGCCTTGACAATTGCCATCATCAAGCCTCTCCTGAAGAAGAGCAATCTTGATGCTATGGTACTGAACAACTACCGGCCCATATCAAACCTGCCGTTTTTAGGCAAAATCATTGAAAAAGTTGTTTACCAACAACTTACTGACTTTCTCATGCTAAACAACTGCTTTGATGATTTTCAGTCAGGTTTTACACCCCCCTGAAACTGCCCTCATCAAGGTGACAAATGACATTCGCCTGAACACCTACGCTGGCAGAGTCTCTGTCTTAGTACTGCTGGATCTAAGTGCTGCTTTTGACACAGTGGACCATGTGATCCTGTTACAAAGGTTAGAGGACTGGATAGGCATCTCTGGTACTGCCCTTGAATGGTAGGTTGGATATTGGTCTATAATTAGCCAAGACTCCTGGATCAAGACTAGGCTTTTTGAGTAAGGGTTTGATTACTGCAGTCTTAAAGGCCTGTGGTACGTAGCCTGATACTAGAGATACATTTACCAAGTCTAATAAAGATGAGTTAATTAATGGCAGGTGTCTTTAAGCAGTCTAGTCGGGATGGGGTCTAAGAGACACGTTGATGATTTCGATGAAGCAACTACTGATGTAAATTCAGAGAGATCTATGGGAGAGAAGCAGTCTAAACATAACTGAGGTCTTACAGATGATTCAAGAGCTACTGTAGTAGAAGATTCATTTATTGCAGGTATAGGAAGCATCTGCTGAATTTGATCTATAATTTTATTTGTAAAGAAACTCATGAAGTCATCACTGCTGAGAACTAAGTTTTATTGTATTAATTTTTGGGCAATTATATTTTAGAATTTTATTTCAAATAGCAGTTAACCCTCTGGGGTCGACGCACGCGCCGGCGCGTTTTGAGGCGTCTTTTCCTGATAAGGCCGAAACAAACTTAAATTACTCCGTCAATTCTGATCGTACAGATAAAAGAAGTATATCATTCAAATCTGTAAAGGGTCTAGTTTTAGTGGTATACCATCATAATAAAAACAAAACGTTGTGCTTTTTTTAAATAAAGAAAGCCGACAGGGTGCGCTCTCGGACTTTTCTGTCTCTGCCATTTCTCTTCACAGACGCGTAAATAAAACAACCAGAATCTCAGCGAATACTTGGCTCATAAAAATAAGAATTATATGGCTAGAAAGCTTGAAATGTTTTCTTTTGAGTGAAACAATTCAAGTCGAAAACAAATCATCACTTTTTATTTAATCCGTATGAACGTAAGGAGAAGTCTGTTTTTTCCTGTCTCACCTCATTACAGGTAATGCGGTCCCGCCTTGTACACTGTCCACTGTTCACATGTAAATAATCTCAGGTGAACCAGGTAAATATGTGCACACCCCAGAGAAATGACATAAAAAGTCAAACTTCATCATAGAATTTACTCACTTTTTCTGCACGTTTGGATGATAGAGCGTCACGGACGTGAAGAAGCGCTTCTTGTATTCCACACAGAGACAAATAGTTTAGCTTGTCCTCAGAGTAAAAACACTGATTTTAACTCAAATGAGGATCGTTTGGCTCCTCATTGTTTTGTATTGTGCTGCACTAATCCGTCCCATCTACATTGTCTGAAAGGCTCATTATGTGCGTCTTTGTCTGGTCGTTCAGTGCGTCTTTTGTGTTCTCAGGTAAATCACATGACTATTCATCCTCAGACACACCCTCTTGCATATGGCCTTTCTGGACAAAAAGTGTCTTAGAAAATTTAAATCAGTGTATTGTTTACTGCGAATGTGTGAACAAGATGACATTCACAGCACTCTGAAGTAAACACTTTAGCCTACAATATGCTGGTCTCCAAAGTCTTGTGAACCAATGTTCTGTTTGTGTTTTATGGTCTTATTTCAGTGAGTAAAAAATTGTAGTTTTTCACTAACCATGCATAAACACTTTTTTCTCAAAAACACAATCATGTATAAACTTGCTGCTCACATATTATTGTAGCCAATTGTGTGCTGATTACAGTGTTATCAGACTTTAGACATTAATATGTTTAAAAAACACTGAAAAAAGCACAAATGTCAGGACATGTCAAAATTTGTCCAGGTCCCAAAAACCCCCTCAGACCCTTGAGGGTTAAGTAATGTGTTCAATAAAAAATGAAATTGATTAATTTATTATGCATATTAATTTATCTACGTATGAACATGTTGGATCTAGAACAAAGTGAAACACATCATATAAACCCCCAGTGTTTGCTTTACAGTGACACCATGGACATGATGGTCCTCATAGCTTAACTCTGAAAACACTATATAGCCACAGTCACACAAGCACTCATCACAGAGTGGAGGGTCCATGGAGCTCTCACTTCCATAAATACACTTTGTTTTCAAATGTCAAATACCTTCTTGCATATATATCACACGTCTACAAATGTAAATAATGTACACAAACTTCACTATCGTCACACATCGATTTCCACACCATGATATTTTGACAGTGACTCAAACACTGATAACACTCCCATCGAGGCCCACTGCTGACACTTAGCAACGGTTACTAAGGGGGCGGGGCTTCAGCTTCTGGTGACGTTTGCGTCTCAATATGGCGGCGACAAAAACAGAACCAGAGCATGAAAACAGCGATAACTACTACAAAACCGAGATTAAAGAGAAGAACCAGGACCCAGGTTTCGTCTACAAGGACCACTACAGACATGAAATTAAAGAGGAGAGTCAGGACACGGATTTTATCGATTACGACCACTACATCATTATGAAGGAGGAGAACGAGGACTCAGTTTTTATGGACCACGATCCCTA
The DNA here is from genome assembly GCF_900324485.2 of Mastacembelus armatus. Lineage (NCBI taxonomy): Eukaryota > Metazoa > Chordata > Actinopteri > Synbranchiformes > Mastacembelidae > Mastacembelus > Mastacembelus armatus. The sequence goes on from NW_022872939.1 coordinate 1,194,460, forward strand.
CAAGAGCGAAATGAAGGAAGAGAACCAGGACCCATTTTTTGTCAACCAGGACCACAACAAAGACGCCGTTAAAGAGGAGGATCAGGATCCAGATTGTACCGAACTGGACGAATACAAGGGCGGAATAAAGGAGGACAACCAGGATCAAGATTTCATCGACCCAGACCACCCGACCAACGAGCCCGACTCGTCCTCTGGTCCCAGCGATGAGCAGGTCAGTGTTAAGGAATTAATAGATAGAAAACTGCGGTCAAGCCAGTTTGACAGGTGTTTGTTTATTTAGGGGTTATTTTCTGTATTTTTCTTTAAAGTTTATCTTTCAAATCATTGTTTTCAGATGAGTTTACAGACAAACAAATAAATAGTTTGTTTAAATAGCCTATGCTTTTATTTCAATCCAGAGTATAAAAAAAGCTAAATTTCTAATCCTTTTTATAGTATATATACATACCTCATATAAAACTTTTTTATCTCAGAAACCCTTTAAAGATATGGGATATTATTATGCTTTAGAGGGCTATAGATGCTTATTTCATAAGTAGTTCTTAGTTCTTATAGGGGACGTCCCATACTATATACAGTCAAGCCTGAAATTATTCATACCCCTGGCAAAATCTGACTTAAAGTTACTTTTATTCAACCAGCAAGCTTTTTCTTGATTAGAAATGACACAGGCGTCTCGCAGAAGAAATTAAGATGATGTACAGGGCATCATTGTGGAAAAAATCAGTAGGCTATTCATTTTTTATTTACATTTGAACAAAAAGTGGCACGTGAATAAAAGTAACTTTAAGTCAGAATTTGCCAGGGGTATGAATAATTTCGGGCTTGACTGTACATACCTCATATGAAACCTGCAGCATTTTGGAGAAATGCGCCATTATCCTACTTCAGAGGGCTACAAAGACCCCATTTCTCATAAGTAGAATAAAGAAAATAATTAAAAGAAAAGAAATAAATGATTACTTATTCCTTCTAAACTGATATTAACAAAAACAATCGCCTCCCTTAGGATGCTGGGCCTTTACAAAAGAAACTAGGGCTGCACCTATTGATCATTTTTGGAGCTGAGTATTCTACAGAATATTTCAGCAATTACTTGAGTAATCGGATAAAATAAGCCTTTGGATTTTTAAACAATAATACTATTGTGTAATGCATGACAGAAACAACAGGTTACCATGAAATTACGTTACCTTGTGTCTGAGCCTTGTGTTGGCTCAGACACAAGGTAACACCTACAAATGCAAAGAGGTATGAACTTTGGTCCATGTTGGTATGGATATTACAGCTCAAGTGAAAAACTGCCTCCAAGTAGACTTTATAAAAAACAGCAAGAACTCTTAGTTCTATTCTGCACCCTGATTATTGGCTCAGCAGTGATGAGATCAACTTTGCTTCTCACCTTATTGCAAATGAATACACAGAAATCTATGGATTTCAGTCCAAACTTTTATTTAGTGTATTAGAAACGGAGGAATTGTGGGTACTCCTAACAAGCCACTCATTTGAATTTTACACACTGGGGGAAACCATTGGGTTAAGGCCAAAGGAAGACCAATTCATGGTAATATTTCCTAGTGTTCAGCAGCAAAGCAATAGCAGCAACTGTGGCTTGTTTACAGTTGCATTTGCACTTCCTCTATGCTGCAATGTTAGGCCTGAGACTTGTCTGTTCGGTGAGGGATGGATGAAGGCAGAATTCATCAGGCGTTTCAGAGCCTCAACCAAGCGAAGCCAATTTTAGGCAGACCCCTATCAGAGTGTACCATGTAACATGATTTCTTTGTTGTGTGCAGTCCTGCACACAACAAAGAAATCATGGACTGCACACAACAAAGAAATCATGGTGCAGTGCTCATTGTGTAATGGATGATATCATCCCACCTGTGTTAACATACCTGCAAATGCCATTTTTGGTGAAGATGACTGGCACTGTCATCCTCATCCTCAGTACTACACTAGAAAAATGTACATTGACTTGATATGTTGTAAAACTATGTTTTGTGCTTTCATTATGTGACCTTTTAGTTACTAGTTCTAGTACGTTTTCTTTTACAGTATTATTATTTTATTATTATAATTATACAGTACAACGGGGTAGCCACAGACATTGGAGTAGGGTAATGGCACATTCCTCCAAAACACTGCAGTAAAAAGTTTTCATATGAGGTATGTATATAGCATGGGACGTCCTATATAAGAACTGACCATTGTTTTTTTTTTTTTCTATTGATGAGAAATGGGGTATTTATAGCCCTCTGAAAAATACAGAAAATCATTACTCAAATAAACAAACACCTGTCAAAAAAGACCTATAAATAAAACATGAGGGCAAAGTTGAAAAAAAAAAAAAAAACATAACAGCTTGTTATATTATGTGAATTCTGAGCAAAATGAAAAGTGCCCTGAAAGTACGTTCTCTGAACTGCGGTTGGCTTGACCGCAGTAACGAGGAGGTCTAGTCCTCTGTTCCCAGCGATCAACAGGTCAGTGTTCAAGACTTAATGGATAGAGAAGGGTTCACAAAGAGGCCAGAGTCATGGTTCCGTGTGTCATCTGTTCTTTCTAATTTTAGTTCAAGTCTGGGAGCGTCTAAAATCCAGAAAAAAAAAAACAAAATCCAGCCTTTATGTTTATGTATTTCCCGGTGTGTGTTTTCCTGGTTTCACCCAGTCCTGAATAAAACAGCTTAGAAGTAGGTCTGAGCCATTACCCAGCCAGTTTACTATGGATGGGTGTTGCTACTCTGATATGCTACTTATGCTACTCTGTACTTTATCTGACCAGTACTTTATCAGTTTGGCATTTCAAGTCCATCATTGGATTTTTTTTCTTTGGAGTGTTCATAGGGAGATTCTAGTGTGTCCATTAAAATTGTGACATTAATGAATCAAGTGACTTAAATAATTTGCCTCAGGGTGTTATGGGAAGCTGTCATGTCGTTGCTGTGGTGGGTGAAGGGATGAGACATAGGATCCAAATGCAGGACAGAGAGAGTTCTTCTTTTTCTTCCCTGGAATGACCAGGGCTCAGGCACAGACAAATTCTCAGAACAAACGCCACTCGCTCTGATATGAACCAACATAGGTGTGGAAAAACATTAATGGTCCGACACCGAACAAAGAAGAACAGGAGATATATAAAGACAAAAAAAAAGCTAACTAAACACAGGTGGAACAAATTGTAATAGTGAACATAAAGCTACCTATGACCGGCACAGGTGACAACAGGAAATAAACCAAAAAAAAAGTCAATAACCGGAACAGAAAACCCCACATCATGACAGAAGCTTTCAAAATACAGTGGGTACGGAAAGTATTCAGACCCCTTTAAATTTTTCACTCTTTGTGTCATTGCAGCCATTTGCCAAAATCAAAAAAGTTCATTTTATTTCTCATTAATGTACACTCAGCACCCCATCTTGACAGAAAAAACCAGAAATGTAGAAATTTTTGCAAATTTATTAAAAAAGAAAAACTGAAATATCACATGGTCATAAGTATTCAGACCCTTTGCGGTGACACTCATATTTAACTCACATGCTGTCCATTTCTTCTGATCCTCCTTGAGATGGTTCTGCTCCTTCATTGGAGTCCAGCTGTGTTTAATTAAACTGATTGGACTTGATTAGGAAAGGCACACACCTGTCTATATAAGACCTTACAGCTCACAGTGCATGTCAGAGCAAATGAGAATCATGAGGTCGAAGGAACTGCCCAAGGAGCTCAGAGACAGAACTGTGGCAAGGCTCAGATCTGGCCAAGGTTACAAAAGAAATTCTGCAGCATTTAAGGTTCCTAAGAGCACAGTGGTCTCCATAATCCTCAAATGGAAAAAGTTTGGGACGACCAGAACTCTTCCTAGACCTGGCTGTCCAGCCAAACTGAATAATCGTGGGAGAAGAGCCTTGGTGAGAGAGGTAAAGAAGAACCCAAAGATCACTGTGGCTGAGCTCCAGAGATGCAGTAGGGAGATGGGAGAAAGTTCCACAAAGTCAACTATCACTGCAGCCCTCCACCAGTTCAGGCTTTATGGCAGAGTGGCCCGACGGAAGCCTCTCCTCAGTGCAAGACACATGAAAGCCTGCATAGAGTTTGCCAAAAAACACATGAAGGACTCCCAGACTATGAGAAATGAGATTCTCTGGTCTGATGAGACCAGGATTGAACTATTTGGCGTTAATTCTAAGCGGTATGTGTGGAGAAAACCAGGCACTGCTCATCACCTGTCCAATACAATCCCTACAGTGAAAGATGGTGGTGGGAGCATCATGTTGTGGGGGTGTTTTTCAGCTGCAGGGACAGGACGACTGGTTGCAATTGAAGTAAAGATGAATGCGGCCAAGTACAGAGATATCCTGGAAGAAAACCTGTTCCCGAGTGCTCAGGACCTCAGACTGGGCCGAAGGTTCACCTTTCAACAGGACAATGACCCTAAGCACACAGCTAAAATAACAAAGGAGTGGCTTCGGAACAACTCTGTGATCGTTCTTGACTGGCCCAGCCAGAGCCCAGACCTAAACCCAATTGAGCATCTCTGGAGAGACCTGAAAATGGCTGTCCACCAACGTTCACCATCCAACCTGAAAGAACTGGAGAGGATCTGCAAGGAAGAATGGCAGAGGATCCCCAAATCCAGGTGTGAAAAACTTGTTGCATCATTCCCAAGAAGTCTCATGGCTGTACTAGCTCAAAAGGGTGCTTCTACTCAATACTGAGCACAGGGTCTGAATACTTATGACCATGTGATATTTCAGATTTTCTTTTTTAATAAATTTGCAAAAATTTCTACATTTCTGGTTTTTTCTGTCAAGATGGGGTGCTGAGTGTACATTAATGAGAAATAAAATGAACTTTTTTGATTTTGGCAAATGGCTGCAATGACACAAAGAGTGAAAAATTTAAAGGGGTCTGAATACTTTCCGTACCCACTGTAAGTAATAATTTATTAGTGGTAAAGTTTTCATTTTGAATGTAGTTATTTGGTCAGTTTGCACCCACTTGACAGTTTATTATAATTTTATTGTTTCATATATGTAGGGGCAGTTCCAGGATTTCTTTCTTGGGGGGCAGATAGGGGCATAGACTATAGAAGGGTGGCATATTGAATTAACATGAAAAAAAGTTTTAAAATGCCCTACTCCAGTCCTTGATTTTACAGGTTAATAATAACAAGTAGGGTAAAATATAAATAATAACCGTGGTTAACACTTTATTTTACACCACACTTGACAGTGTATTTACCTTAAAGTGGTAAACTGTTACCTAAGATGGTTTAATTCCTCACAAAATACATCTGGCCCCACAGGCAGACTGGTCTGAGAAGGGAACAGTGAAATAGTGTAGAAAAGCAGCGTAATGGAATGAAGTTAACATGTGTCTCTTAAGATACATAATTCAATTAAATTAAATTTATTTGTATAGCACCAAATCACAATACAAATCATCTCAAGGCACTTTACAAAAAAAAAAAAACAATAAATCCCTTATGAGCAAGCACTTGGCGACAGTGGAGAGGATAAACTCCCTTTAACGGAAGAAAAACCTCCAGCAGAACAGGGCTCAGTTTGGATGGCCATCTGCCTCGACCGGTTGGGGTGATATTTGTACTACTCATTTGTCTGTGGTTTCCCAGATAATGATAATATTAGTGATCTGTTTTTTTCTCATAGCTACACAGTCAGCAATTATGTGTCCCATTTAGTTACAATAAAAGCACGATCACTTTTCTCTGAAGTCGGCGCTTTAGCAGCAGAGGCAGTAGAGAAGCAACTGTAGATTTCTGAGAAATGTTGTGAGTTAGCACAAGCTACCACGACCATGTACATATCTACACATCTTTAGTGACTTTAACTCTACACTTCATTTAGTTTAGAGGGACTACAATTGTGGTTTATTACTTTATATCGTAATAATAATTTCTATTTGCACACCAGGCTTTTCACAATTGAGTTACACTAAAAATGATGAACAATTATTAAGATGAAATCTCAAATCTGAAGGCAGGGATGATATCAAATAGAGACTTATATACTCTTATAAATAACAAAAATTACTGGGTTTGTAAGTCTAAATAGCAAAAGAGGACATGGGAAAGAACACTGATTGAAATGATACATGATGAACAATGGAATAGATTCATGGAATTTATGGACTTAAAGGAAGATTTCCGGAAAAATATTTCTGTTTTTGTAGTTTGAGACATCAGCTGTTCACCACAGAGTACTTTGCCATCACCTGGAGCTTGCTGAGGTTACTATGCAAGCAGGGCAAGAAAGTCTGCTTCGGTGGTCATTTGGCCCTCAGAGTGTTTCTGAAAACCAAATTTGGGTAAGAGAAAAGTTTATTTAGGCTCAATTTTAAAAATGACAAAATGAGACACAACACAACTTTACTACTCCAACTCCAAGGACGTTTTCATGATGTTCATGTTTCATAGACATTGTAAATGTCATTTATGGTTTTAGATTGTTCTGTCATGTTATTTCATATCTTCTCTCCATTTCACTTTTTTCTTCTTTTTTACAAATAGAAAAGAAGAAAGGGAGTCACCAAGACCTTCACAACATTGCACAGTTTAGAGATAAATCAACATGTTCACACTGCAAAGAAAACATACAGCTGTGACCAGTGTGGAAAAGACTTTACACATTTAGGCCACCTGAAAACACATCAGCGTATTCACTCTGGAGAGAAGCCGTACAGCTGTGACCAATGTGGAAAAGCCTTCTCAGAGTTAGGCTCCCTCAAAAAACATCAGCGTATTCACTCTGGAGAGAAGCCGTACTGGTGCGACCAGTGTGGAAAAGCCTTCATTGAGTTAGGCCAGCTCAAAAGTCATCAGCGTATTCACTCTGGAGAGAAGCCATACTGGTGCAACCAGTGTGGAAAAGCCTTCTCACAGTCAGGCTCCCTCAAAAGACATCAGCTTATTCACTCTGGACAGAAACCGTATTGGTGCGACCAGTGTGGAAAAGCCTTCACAGAGTTAGGCTCCCTCAAAAAACATCAGCGTATTCACTCTGGAGAGAAGCCATACTGGTGCGACCAGTGTGGAAAAGCCTTCACAGAGTTAGGCCACCTCAAAACACATCAGCGTATTCACTCTGGAGAGAAGCCGTACTGGTGTGACCAATGTGGAAAAACTTTCATTAGTTCAAGTGCTCTAACAGCCCATCAGCGCATTCACACAAAGAAGAAATGTTCAAACTGACCACTGTGTTTGTCAAGAGCCTCTTAATTGCTGGTGGAAACTGTGGGAGATAGGTCTAAGACTGGCTTTTGTCTTTGCTTCTCTATTGCTATCAAATAGAGGTTGTGGCTTAACAGGTAGAGCAGGTCAACTATGAACCAGTGTTGGTGATTCAACTCTGACATGATCTTCCTCACTTGATGTAGCTGGATGTCAGTAAGTGTGTGAATACAACTCAGAAAGACATTTCTCCGGTGTGTGAGTCTTCACTAGTCCACATATTTTAGTGTCTTTGGGCAAGAAAACCCAACCCAAGTTTCCCCTGATGGCAGTTCCATTGGTGTGTGAGCGGATGGGCGAATGGGCAAAGTGTAAAAGTGCTTAGAGTGGACTGAAGTGTAGAAAAGCACTCTACAGTGTAGTGAAATTAAATATATATGTATTGGACATGAATGTGTTTATTATGTCTGGTTTATGAATTAAGAATATCATAAACCGTCTTTATAATTTTGGAGCACTAGATCCTTTGATGGCAGATCAACCAGTCGGTTAATGAGTATTACAGAATATCAGTCTACAGTTGGAGTGAGAATTCCCAGATTCAGTGACGTATTTACTGTGTAAAATAACATAGATGATGCCAGTCACAGATGCCTTTTTAAGATTTATTCAATTATTTACATGGTAGATACATGCTATTTACATAGGGGGAAACAGAGGGAGAACTGGTCAGAGAAACTAGATGAATTAACAAATAAAACATTGTAACAGTATAACCATTGGTTATACAGTGGGTACGGAAAGTATTCAGACCCCTTTAAATTTTTCACTCTTTGTGTCATTGCAGCCATTGTCCAAAATCAAAAAAGTTCATTTTATTTCTCATTAATGTACACTCAGCACCCCATCTTGACAGAAAAAACCAGAAATGTAGAAATTTTTTCAAATTTATTAAAAAAGAAAAACTGAAATATCACATGGTCATAAGTATTCAGACCCTGTGCTCAGTATTGAGTAGAAGCACCCTTTTGAGCTAGTACAGTCATGAGTCTTCTTGGGAATGATGCAACAAGTTTTTCACACCTGGATTTGGGGATCTTCCTTGCAGATCCTCTCCAGTTCTTTCAGGTTGGATGGTGAACGTTGGTGGGCAGCCATTTTCAGGTCTCTCCAGAGATGCTCAATTGGGTTTAGGTCAGGGCTCTGGCTGGGCCAGTCAAGAACGATCACAGAGTTGTTCCGAAGCCACTCCTTTGTTATTTTAGCTGTGTGCTTAGGGTCATTGTCCTGTTGAAAGGTGAACCTTCGGCCCAGTCTGAGGTCCTGAGCACTCGGGAACAGGTTTTCTTCCAGGATATCTCTGTACTTGGCCACATTCATCTTTCCTTCAATTGCAACCAGTCGTCCTGTCCCTGCAGCTGAAAAACACCCCCACAACATGATGCTCCCACCACCATGTTTCACTGTAGGGATTGTATTGGGCAGGTGATGAGCAGTGCCTGGTTTTCTCCACACATACCGCTTAGAATTAACGCCAAAAAGTTCAATCTTGGTCTCATCAGACCAGAGAATCTTATTTCTCATAGTCTGGGAGTCCTTCATGTGTTTTTTGGCAAACTCCATGCGGGCTTTCATGTGTCTTGCACTGAGGAGAGGCTTCCGTCGGGCCACTCTGCCATGATGCCCCGACTGGTGGAGGGCTGCAGTGATAGTTGACTTTGTGGAACTTTCTCCCATCTCCCTACTGCATCTCTGGAGCTCAGCCACAGTGATCTTTGGGTTCTTCTTTACCTCTCTCACCAAGGCTCTTCTCCCATGATTGCTCAGTTTGGCTGGACGGCCAGGTCTAGGAAGAGTTCTGGTCGTCCCAAACTTTTTCCATTTGAGGATTATGGAGGCCACTGTGCTTTTAGGAACCTTGAGTGCTGCAGAAATCCTTTTGTAACCTTGGTCAGATCTGTGCCTTGCCACAATTCTGTCTCTGAGCTCCTTGGGCAGTTCCTTCGACCTCATGATTCTCATTTGCTCTGACATGCACTGTGAGCTGTAAGGTCTTATATAGACAGGTGTGTGCCTTTCCTAATCAAGTCCAATCAGTTTAATTAAACACAGCTGGACTCCAATGAAGGAGCAGAACCATCTCAAGGAGGATCAGAAGAAATGGACAGCATGTGAGTTAAATATGAGTGTCACTGCAAAGGGTCTGAATACTTGCGACCATGTGATATTTCAGTTTTTCTTTTTTAATAAATTTGCAAAAATGTCTACATTTCTGTTTTTTTTCTGTCAAGATGGGGTGCTGAGTGTACATTAATGAGAAATAAAATGAACTTTTTTGATTTTGGCAAATGGCTGCAATGACACAAAGAGTGAAAAATTTAAAAGGGTCTGAATACTTTCCGTACCCACTGTATGCAGTGGTGGAAAAAGAAATCTTGAAATCAATTCATGTTCTGTGTTTGAGTCTGAGGTCTAAACAGCAGTTTAGGAGGAAGCTGTAAGTATCTACGGAGACCAACTGAGATTAGTGTGAGACAACAGCACAGCCATGGGTTACTTTTGTCTGACCTCAGGTTTCCTGAGGCTCAGTCTGTTCCGCTGTGGGTTGGTTGAACCTGTCTGCCGGCAGGTTTCCAGGATAGACGTAGGCGTTCCCCAAAGTCCTCGGCTGCAGGACTGGAATCCGTTTATCGCCTTTCTTCGCTCTTCGTCTGGCCGCTGCAGAAAGTTTTTTTGTGTGAGATGGTCAGCTGGAGGTGAGCTGTTGGCTACAGGACAGCGACACATGGAGGATGTCTTTAGGTCTCTCCTCCGCAGGAGCAGTAAAAGCAGTCTCTACCTCACTGTTCTGTAGGTGCTCTCTTTCTTAGGGTCTTTCTCCTCAGAACGCGAGGGTGTTGTGGAATCTGCAAATCTCCAAAAACTCTCTCCACAAAAACTCGCTGTGTCTCTCTGTGTGTCTTTTTGTGTCTTGCTGCACTGGGCAGAGAAACCATCTGGTTAGTCCTTCATCGTGCTTAACACAATGTGGTTGGTCCAGGAAGTGCTCCATCCTTGCTGGTGATTGGTTCACTGTCCCCTAACTGTGATGGGGCAGTGTCACTGGTATCTGGGACCAATCTTCTCTTTATGTTTTTAGGAATATTTTTAGTCTGCTTCAAGTTTAAGACCATTTACCAAATTGTCATTTTTAATTTAGACTCATTGTCACTAATGTTTGATAAATGCCATTAATCTACTAATGAAATGAAGTTTAGTTTATTTACCGTTTTCTTACCTTTGAATGCTGTGACATGCAGACATTTAATGTGATATTTTATAAACATTTATTCTTAGATCATATAATTAATTACTATTGTGAGTTTTATCTAGTATATTTCTCTGTATGTCATAATTGTTGTTCTGATTTTAAGTATTAATTGATGATAATATTATGGATTAAGTCACTTGTCACTTGGTGGTGATTGGTCAGTTTGTCTTAAATAGTTATTCAGGTCATGGATGATGTACTAGAAATTCGCTGAAATGCTCAAAGGGGAAATGTGGTGTAAAAATCCCACTCTGACATGATCTTCCTCACTTGATGTAGCTGGATGTCAGTAAGTGTGTGAATAAAACTCAGAAAGACATTTCTCCGGTGTGTGAGTCTTTATTAACACAAACTGACTCAACAGTTTTACTAATAGAAAATTAGTTTTAGAACCTTGGCTGTCTGTCTTCAACTGCCATAATTCTGCTTTTACTTGCAGCTGCTGGCCATGATTACCCTGAGCTTTGTCTTTTACTGGTTCCTCAGTGCAGTTTGAGGCCAGAGAGATTTCAAGACAGACTTCAAGCCTGTCTAACTGACATAAAGGCCTGGATGACCAGTAACTTTTTACTTTTAAGCTCGGAGAAAACAGAAGTCATTATATTTGGGCCAAAAAATCTCAGAAATAACTTTTCTAAAATTATAGCTACTCTAGATGGCATAGCCCTGGCCTCCAACACTACTGTAAAAAACCTTGGAGTTATTTTTGACCAGGACATGTCCTTTAACTCACAAATAAAACAAGTCTCTAGAACTGCATTCTTTCACCTGCGCAACATTGCCAAAATTAGGAACATCCTGTCTCAAAATGATGCAGAAAAACTAGTCCATGCATTTGTTACCTCAAGGCTAGATTACTGTAACTCATTACTATCTGGATGTCCCAATATCTCCATAAAAAGCCTCCAATTAATCCAGAATGCCGCAGCCAGAGTCCTGACAGGAACTAGCAAGAGAGATCATATTTCTCCTATATTGGCTTCTCTTCATTGGCTCCCTGTAAAATATAGAATAGAATTATAAAATCCTTCTTCTCACATACAAATCCCTTCATAATCAAGCTCCTTCATACCTCAAAGACCTCATAGTACCATATTATCCCAATTGACCACTTCGCTCTCAGAGTGCAGGTCTACTTGTGGTTCCCAGAGTTTCCAAAAGCAGAATGGGAGGCAGAGCCTTTAGTTATCAAGCTCCTCTCCTATGGAACCAGCTCCTTAGCCTGGGTTCAGGTTGCCTGAAGCCAGCCCTAACTATGCTTTGTCAAAGAAGAAGGTTTTAAGTCTAGCCTTAAAAGTATAGTGAGTGTCTGCCTCCTGAACCCAGGCTGGGAGAAACTAACATCAAAAGGGAAGAGTAGAGCACCTCCCCCACCGCCATATCAGGACGTGAAACCCACCGCCCCACCGGCACAGCTCTTTCCAGTGTTGACAGTTACAGGAGGAAGTTTAGATATAGAGCCTGCAGCAGCGGTAGGAAGGCACAGAGTGGGAGAGAAAAGGGAAATTTGGGAAGATGCACAGCCAGAGCAAGAAGCATTTGAGGCTAGGAAAATGAGAGAGCTGAGAAAAGAAAGGGGAAGAGAGACTAGAGAAGTACAGATGAGATTGAAAAATAACAGAGGTCAGACTACGAGCTCTCCAAAAGAGGAATATAGAGGTAAGATATTAGCCAGGGGAGAACTGCAAGGAAGTAGAGGAACAGGCTGGGACAGATCGGGAGTCAAATGAGACTACGCTGGTCAGGGTGATTACAGAGATAGGTGAAGTCATGCGTGAAAAGTTCCCACTGCCTAACTCAGCCGGGGTCCCCAAACTGCCATGGAAACCTGATCAGACCCCTAGAGAGTATTTGGATAATTTTAAGGAAGCCTGGGAGAAAACCACTGGGTGTCACCAGCGAGGGTTGCGACAGGAATGGTTCAGGCAGGCTGTGATGGAAGGAGTGCCCCCATCTGTGAAAGATGCCATGATGGCTCACCCCAACTTGCCGGGAAGTGAGTCTTCTGTCTGGGAGAGGCACCTATTGCATCACCTCCAAAGAGCCAAGGACAATAAGACTAAGGGAGAAAAGGACATGAAAGAGTTACAATCACAGCTGCTTAAATTACAATTGGGGAGGCCAGAAAAAAGGTAAATGACAACAAGAAGGACTATAAACTAGGAAAACAACTGGTCGCTCAGCCTACTTCGAACCCCGCTGTCCAGGACACAACCGACCTCTTCCCTATCACACCGTGGGTAGATCCCCACCCCCCACAAGGAGGAGGGTGGGGCCAGAACAGCTGGAGACCATATAAGCCTTACAGCGGAGCTCGGGGAGGGGGAGGATATGGCGGGGGGAAGACGGTCCACCCTGGGGAGACGACGCTTGCTTTAGGTGTGGCCAGCTGGGACATTGGGCCAGAGAGTGTCCAGCTGTGGGAGGCCGCCCCCGACAACCATCAAGGGGCCGTTGAGGGCCCTCTAGGGGAAATGCACCTACTCGACAAGCGCCAAATGCACCTACTTATCAGGTGCCAAACCCATCCGCCGCACCCCAAGGGCAGTTCCTGATGATGGAAGGGGGGGACTGGAGTGCCCACCCCTCTCAGTATTGACACACCCCACAGAGAAATTCCAGCAGTAGGGGACAGGCAAACCCCATGCTGCAGATACGGGTAGCACAACAAATGCTGCCATTTCTCATTGACACAGGTGCCACATATTCTACCTTGACGGGGGCTCCTGACCGAAGTGACATCTCACACCACACTGTTGATGTGGTGGGGTTCTCTGGGGTGCCTCAAAGACTGCCTGTTACCAAGCCGCTACCTATTCAGGTCGCCGGCCAGCTGTTGGCCCATGAGTTCGTTGTCTCACCCCAGGTCCCGGTTAATCTCATGGGCAGAGACCTTCTGACTTGTATTGGGACCTCTATACTCTGTGGGCCTGAGGGCCTGCAAGTCTCCCTTCCAAATGGAGAAAAGGTGGATTGTTCCTCCAGCACCACTTCCCTAGGGGGCCAATGGATAATTAAACCACTTCCAGGGCAACATGAAACAACAGACATTTACTGGAGCATACTGGAGCCTGAAGCTCCCACCTCCAAGGGCACTGTGAGCACATACATGGTGTGGAAACTGTGGATCTCTCACCTGGAGCCATACACAAACCCCCCTGACCCTCCCCATGTAACGTTGTTCTATGACAGAAACTCCTGTGATTGGTATCAAGAGGAATTTCTAAATCATTTGGAAGGGCAGTCCTGGACGGTAGAGTGTTCTGACCTCTTTGTGGGTCCTGAGGGAGTGGCTGTGGACATCAAACTCACTGCTGAGCAGATGATTTGGTACGAGATGGCAGATGAGGCCGCTCCACATGTTTCCTTAGCCCTACAACCTGGGCACCAAGCTAAAGAATTAGGTCCTATGGTAAAGAGAGCCCTTGCACTCACTGATTGGGCTACAACCCAATTGCCTGCGGTTCACTTTTCCCCCTCTTCCAAAATGTACAGAATTACTTGTTCAACGACTGATTTGGCCATTCTTGAAAATTGTCAGCTGTCCAGAGATCATGGCAGAGAAAAAACTGACCATGATCTGGCAGAGCACCTCCTACAACAACTCCCAGACAGTCTCTGGTCCTAGGGCTCCACGGGCTTGGGCATCTGTGACTCCTGCCCCCCCATCTCTTTCGACGTTTCCACCGAGAGGCCAATATGGCAGGGTCAATATCCCCATAAGCCCCAAGCAGAGGTAGGAATTTCTGAAACTATACAGGGCCTCCTGAAATCCGGCGTCCTTGAACCATCCACCTTAGCCTGGAACACTCCCATCCTCCCAGTTGAGAAACCTGGAACAGGTAAATATCATATGGTCCATGATCTTAGGAAAATAAACTCGGTCACAGTCACTCCTAGTTTACCTGTTCCTAATCCCTACACTGCACTGACGAATCTCGCTCCAGCTTAGAGATGGTTCACTTGTACTGACCTAGCCAATGCCTTCTTCTGCCTCCCTCTTCATCCAGACTGCAGAGACATTTTTTCATTCACCTTTCAGGGCCAACAGTTGAGGTATACTCGGGTGCCACAGGGCTTCGTCCTCTCACCGGGTCTCTTTAATCAAGTCCTGAAAAATATGTTGGCTGGCTGCCCCTTGCCAGGTGGTACTACTGCCACCACAAACTGTGAAGGATATGCTGTCCTTCTTAGGTCTAACAGGCTTCAGCAGATACTACATCCCCAACTACACTCAAGCTACTCAGCCTCTTCGTAAACTGGTCAATGATCAAGGCATGAGAAACCTTGCAGCTAGACTTCAATGGGACACAGCCACAGAGATGGCCTTCATCTCCCTGAAAATAGCCCTAGCACAGGCAACAGACTTAGCTCTCCCTGACTGCACAGCACCATTCTTCTTAGATGTTTCTGAAACAGGAAACACTGTAAACGGTATCCTGTTTCAGAAAAAGGGGGGAGGTAGAAAGGTACTTATGTACGTAAGTGTGATGCTTGACAACATAGAAAAGAGACATCCAGGATGCACACAACATGCAGCTGGTGTGGCAAAGCTCATACAAAAAACAGCACACATGATCATGGGACACCCACTACAGGTTCTCACAAATCATAGTGTAGTGGCGTATGTAAATTCTCAGGCATTCACCATGACTTCACTTAGACAGAGAAGGTTGAGCAAAGCATTATAAGCACCTAATCTCACCTTCACACATGAAGGGATCAATATGGCAGACCACATGATTGCAGGGAAGCCACATTGTTGCCAGGATAAGGTCACGTTAGATGCTAAGGTGAGATCAGATCTGCAGACTAATGCAATCCCAGGGGCAGAAACAGTTCACAGATGGGTGTTGTTTTAAGCATGACACCAAAGGACTGCAGGCAGGATATGCTGTAGTTAAGTGGACAGGACAAGACTTTGAGATAGTGGAAGAGGGAAAGTTGGAGGATAGGTTCTCAGCACAGAGAGTAGAGATAGTAGCTGTGTAGCAGCATTAAAGTTGGGAGCAGGAAAGAAAGTTAATATCTACACAGACTCCGCATATGCAGTGGGAGCAGCACAGGTAGACTTGGGACAGTGGATCAGGACAGGGTTTCTCACTGCGGATCAATAACCTATAAAACATGAGGAAGAAATGAAAGAACTGGCGGAGGCATTGAGGTTGCCGCGGGAAGTAGCTATCATAAAGTACAGGGGACATGATCCCTCGGAAGGTCTCATAGCGAGAGGAAACAGAGCTGCTGATGAAGCAGCAAAAAAGGTAGCAGGATACCAGGTCCAGCTACAGATGGTAAGTATTGAACCTGTTCACACAGAGCTCCTACCACCCATAACTCTGGATCTGATTAAGCAAGTACAAAAGGGGCCTCTCCCCAAGAGAAATCAGTATGGACACAAAGAGGAGCCACAGAAACGGATGGGTTGTGGAGAAGTCCGGATGGCAGGTTGGTCCTGCCCCCAGGACTGAGGAAGAGTATGCTGGAGGAAGCACATGGGCTTGGACACGTTGGACACCGCCAAATGGACAGAAATTTGGCTCACTAGTGACATCCATTTATGGCAGATATGACCATTGTGAAAAATTGTAAACTATGTACAGAATACAACCCTAAGCCCACAGTGAAGCCTCATATGGGAGCTTTCCCCATCCAGGTAAGACCAGGTCAAGAGGTGGTGGTTGACTTTACAGATATGGGAGAGAGAGTACAAGGGTACAGGTACGTATTGGTGATAGTGGATGTTTTCACAGGTTGGCCGGAAGCTTGGCCTACAAAAAGAGAAGACAGCAAAACAGTCATTAAATGTCTCATCAACCACTACATCACTAGACATGGTTTCCCCGAGAAGGTTAGGTCGGATAATGGTACCCATTTCAAAAATAGTGACCTGCAGGAAGTAGAAAAGGCATTGGGGATTAAGCATGCATTTGGTACAGTGTACCACCCACAGTCCCAAGGAAAGGTTCAGAGGATGAATCAGAACTTAAAAACCAAATTGGCTAAGATCTGTGCACAGACCGAATTGAACTGGGTAGATGCACTCCCCATAGCCCTTATGGCGATTCGGAGTTCACTGAACCAAACCACAGGGTTTACTCCATATGAGCTCTTGACAGGGAGGCAATTTCCAGGCCCAAACTCAAGCACCAAGTTAGAAAAGCAGGTTGAACAGTCACACAAGTACCAACAAACTTTAATGAGCTTAAAGCTTTGGTGTCAGCTTTTCCATTACAGGTAAAGGAGACCAGGAGGGGGAGAAAGGAGCTGATCCACACACGGCGGAGTGGGTTCTGCTAAAGGTCATCAAACGGAAGTGGACAGAACCCCAGTGGACAGGCCCCTACCGAGTGGTGAAAAGAATGTCCCATGCTGTCAGTAGTAATATACTGGTCCCTTTTGCTGATAAGATCTATAATTTGATATGAAGTTAATAATTAAGGGCCCCTCCCATAATAAAGGGTGTTTCCCTATTAAAAATATAGCCTACGCCCAATTAAAGGCGTTACCCCTAATAAATGATGGCTCCCTTAATAAATAAATAAATAAAAGTTGCCTCCCATATTAATAAAGGGTGTAGTTTAAAATGAGTGTATTTAATACCCTATTAAATATAGCCTACGCCCAATAAAGGGTTTCAACCCTAATAAATGATGCTCCCTTAATAATAAATAAATAAAAGTAGCCTCCCATATTAATAATGGGTGTAGTTTAAAATGAGTATATTTAATACCCTATTAAATATAGCCTACGCCCAATAAAGGGTGTCAATCTAATAAATGATGCTCCCTTAATAATAAATAAATAAAAGTAGCCTCCCATGATAATAATGGGTGTAGTTTTTATTTTAAAATAAAAAATATTAGGGAGGACTGAAGGGTGTTACCTATAACAATGCAGTAATGCGAGTGTTTTTTAAAGATAAGTAAAAGTTCGTTTTGCTGTGAGTGGGTGTGTGTGACGTATAGGGTGAAAGGGGAGTGACCTTGCCGTTGGAATTATAGACCATTAAATAATTTCTCCTACTAATTTACATTAAAAAACATATAAACCATTAAAATAATTTCTGCTACTTCTTTTTTAAAATCTCGTAGACGCCATTTTAGTGATACGTCATAGTGACGTCGGTAGGTATGAGCGTGCCTCGCTACCGTTAGCAATGCATTAGCATTCAGACTGCAGAGTCGTCCACACCGTTTGTGCTACACTGAATCGCGTAAAACAGCGGAGAATCATGTTCATCTTTCACAGAGGTAAGTCTTGTCTATATACCATTTTAGCATTATATAGAGAGAGAGTGGTATCTTTTGTATTGAACGAAAATTAATGTTGGCATAATTGGAAAAAAAGCCTTAACATCTGACAGGTGACGATGCAACCAGCCTGCGCGAGAGCAAGTCATTGTCTAAACCTGGTGTGTAGTTTTCTTTACTTTTCAATCATTAGCAATGTTCTTAACATTAATACATGTAGTGATAATGAAAAAACGAAATACGTGTTTTCGCCAGGTGATGAAAATGCAGTGACGGGTTTGGTAAATGAGCATGTGGTTGATGACGGTAATAAAGGTGAGAGATTATTTTTGTAAATGTTTCTTTTATGTAGTCGTGAGTCTAGAGTGTTGTAAAAACGGGTACGTTTTAAGGTGAATATAGACGTTGTATGTGATGTTATACGAGGCATTTAGGCCAAAATACAAGATCGTCCTTTTAAAAATGGCGCCTAATGACGTGTTTATTTTTACAGAAAATGTACCGACGAGTCAGCGGCCCAGAAAAAGTCTAAAAAAAAGACCCAGAGAGCTGCTAGCAGGTAGGTAAAATGCTAATATAGAACATTCGATGTTTAACTGTTTTTTTAACGTTTGAGGGTTAATCTACAGAGGAGGGTGGAGTTCATACAAGACACGTCCCAGCTGCTGCAACGGTCAGCTCACGACAGGGAGCGCTTGCACCGCCAGGTCTGCAGAGGGAGCCGCAGGTACCCAGGAACCGTGCAACAGCCAGGGGTGTCCAGCAGAGGGGGCCACAGGTACCCAGGAACAGTGCTATACCCATAGGTATCCAGCAGAGGGAGCCACAGGTACCCAGGAACCGTACAACATCCAGGGGTGGCCAGCAGAGGGAGCCACAGGTACCCAGGAACCGTACAACATCCAGGGGTGGCCGGCAGAGGGAGCCACAGGTACCCAGGAAGCGTGCAACATCCATAGGTGTCCAGCATAATGATGATGGAGGTAGGATGAAATAATGTATTTCAATGCTATCTAAATACAATGTGTATATATATTTATATACTGTATTTTTAAATATGTGTGTGTGTGTGTGTATGTGTGTGTGTGTTTGAAGATTTGCTGTGCTATAAAAGACTGAGATACTCTACAACACCCGGCGTAGATGAGCACAAACAGCCTGCTTCTGAGACCTTTCAAGCAACACAGCTCCTGGAGAATCTGAACGCTGCACAAGCTCACGAACTGCAGGACATCTATTCATCATCATCAGGAGCAACTCAAGGTGATGTGGATTTGATATCTTCAAGTCTGTTATACAGTGGGTCAGGACATAACTTTGTACATACAGCAGCAGCAGCAGCCACTCATGACTCGGCCGATGGTGGTGGTGGTTTTGGTGCTGGTATAGAGTTATTTGATATTCTAGATGATTATTTGTCCTCCTTACGAAATACAGCTACAACCAGTGGGGGTGCCAGCTCAGAATCTTCTTCTTCTTCTTCTTCATCTGAGACAAATACTGCTGTTGTTTACACCGACATAGCATCACAGCCTAGTGCCGGTGAACACACTTTCTTTCTGGCACAGCCCTGTATAGACCTGCTGTCAGACATCAGGGATACTCTCAGAGAGAATGGTAAAAAGCTTGATTGTATACATAGAGAGATAGTGCAGACTCGGTCAGAGGGTGCACAGTTAGGCTTATATTTTGTAAACAGTGCAGAACTATGCCTATCATACATGAACAATACACATAAAGTAATGACTACTTTTTTAGACAAAACACAATAATTTCTTAAAATGGACAGGGTCATCAACCAGAACGACAACACCATGTCTGCACATAGTGAACACCCTAATTTGAACATGTCTGCAGATAGTGAATACCCTAACTGGCCCATATTACATGCTAGATTCCAACACAGGGCTGCAGAGATTCGTGAGAAAGATGCTTATTTCAGACAACTATTGAACATCCCACCATCACCACCACACTCTGAATATCGTAACATTGTACTATCACCATCTGAATTCCTCAATTGGTCTGAAAATACACGTATGAAAAATGAGCAACTCAAAAGAAAAATCAAACAATACCATCAGGCTTCTCTGGCTAAACGGGGGGTCTTAGCAGCTACCACAGCTCCACCTGTGGATGCCACAACATTAGCCACAACATCAGCTTCCACAGCTTCACCTGTGGATGCCACAACATTAGCCACAACATCAGCTTCCACAGCTACACCTGTGGATGTCACAACATTAGCCTCAGCATCATTAGCTAGTGAACAGAGTGTGGATGTGCTTGATCAGAGCAGCAGCAGCAGCAGCAGCAGCTCTGATGGTTGTGTTGGTTTGGTCGGTACAGCAAGCTCACAGCTCCCTTCATCTAGTGGTTGTTGTGCTGGGTCAGCAGTCGATAGTTCACAGTGTGGAGCAGGATCCATCAGTGTTAGGAACATTCCTATGTATGATGCCTTGGAGCTAAGACAACCGATTAATTTCAGCGATATTGACATAGACGACAATCCACAGGGTGTGCCAGCTTTAATCAGGGAGAGGTTGGTTGAAGTGATAAATAGAGCTATTGATGTATCGCGAGAGGGCAGTGTCTTAAACATTGTATTGAGGGGTCCATCATTGATTAACGATGTGCAAGTTATTTTGAGGTCAGAAAATGGTTATGACATTGACCATTTTACAGATGAGGTAAGTCAGGTGATACAGAGTAATGATGAGTCGCTGACTGATGATGGCCTCGAGTTTGTTGTGAGTGTGGCGCAGCAACGTAGCGGCGGCACTAGGTTGAAGCTCGGTAGTGTTCCCTATGATGAAATTTTGGCAAGAAAGGGTAGTCATTTGTGCACACCAAATAATGACGGCGCAGACAATAATTTATGTTTCAGCATGTGTGTTATTCGTTCAAAAAATCCCTCTATGGTAGATGCTGAAATCTTACACAATGCTAAAGAACTACACGAATCAGTAGGGCTTCACCACACACAGCAGGTATCGTTTAGCCATGTTGCTAAATTTGAGAGAGAATTAGGGGTGAAAATTATAATTTTCCATCATAGTGGGGGTAGAAAACAACCAGACTGTTTTCAGACACACGTGGCTCCTCATCCAGAGACTATATGGCTGTATCTTTATAATGAGCATTATCATTTGATAGCAAATCCTAGGGTTTTTTTTGGAGCATCGTATGTTTGTGAGTATTGTTATAAGACATATGAAACCCCGCTAAAACATTGTTGTAAACACCTGTGTAATGTTTGCTTTACACTATGCATACAGCATCCAGGCCCTACTGTTAAATGTGATGACTGTAAACGAATCTGTAAATCCCAGCAGTGTTTTGATAACCACAAATTACAAGACCCAGTTCACGGTATCATACCTTGTGACACTATGCGTTACTGTGATGAGTGTGGTATGATATACAGACGCAACCGTCAAAAAGCCGAAAAGCACAAATGTATAAAGCCTCGATGTGATCACTGTAGAGCCCTCATAGGAGACGGGGTACACATGTGTTTCATACGACCTACACCGCCTAAAGAAGATGATGATGAGACATTCCCTCCTAAATATATTCTGTACGACTTTGAAACTAGATACCGGGATGGTAAACATGAAGCCGTTATGGCATGTGCCACTGTGATGGATGAGGTGGATCCGTTTCCGTCTTGTTTCAGAGGTGTTGATTGTGTGGAAGGGTTTGTCAGATCTTATCGCCGTAAAAGATATAGAGGTTATACTTTTATAGCACACAATGCCTCGGGTTTTGACAACTATCTAGTGCTTGAATATTTTGTACGGCAGCGCATAACTCCTTTTGTGATTATGAAAGGGAGCAGAGTAATTCTGATGTATGACAATGACTATAGTCAACGGTGGATTGATTCCTTCAGCTTCCTGCCTATGAGTCTGTCTAAAACACCTGCAGCTCTTGGTTTTGAGAATGAAATAGGGAAGGGCTACTTCCCACACAAATTCAACACTGTAGAGAATGAGTTTTATGTAGGATCTTACCCTGAGCCCAAATTCTATGGTTATGAGCAAATGTCCCAGAGTGAACAGGTGAAATTCATGAGCTGGTACGATATTGTTAAAGACACACGCTTTGACATGCAGGCTGAGATGGCTCGTTACTGTCGCAATGATGTTAATGTGCTGCGTAAGGCCTGTGAGATCTATCGCGATGCATTCATGCAGTGCACCCAGGTAGACCCTTTTGCTTTCACTACACTGGCATCAAGCTGTATGGGTGTGTTTAAGACGCTGTTCCTGCCTTACAATACTCTTGCTCTCACGTACGATGGAATGTATCTGGAGTGCAATAAAGCATTTTCAGATGTATCTATCCAGTGGTTGGAATATGTGGCTTATTCTGAAAAGCGAGTCATTAGACACGCACTCAGAGGCGGTGAGCATAAGGTAGGAAGTTACTGTGTGGATGGGTTTGATGAGGCTTCAAACACGTGTTTTGAATTTGCAGGGTGTTACTATCATAGATGTATAAAGTGCTATCCACAGGCCTCTGCCGATAATACTGGTGTTTATGCACAGTTTATCAACAAGGTGGATGCTCTGAGGAAGCGACACGGTCTATGTGTGGTTGTGATGTGGGAGTGTGAGTGGAAGCAGTTGATACAATCAGATCCAGCTGTTCAGGCCTTTCTAGCCAATTACAAGAAACCTGAACGGCTGAATCCTAGGGACGCCCTTTTTGGAGGTAGGACAAATGCTATGAAGCTCCTGCATGTGACAGACTGTGCAGCTGAGGAAAAAGTCCACTACTACGATTTCACAAGTCTTTATCCTACTGTTCAATCCAAGAAAGATTATCCAATAGGCCACCCTGAGGTGATTGTGGGTAATTTCGACAGTATTGAGAATTATTTTGGTCTTGTTAAATGTACTGTCTTGCCGCCTAGAGGGCTCTTCCATCCTGTTTTGCCCTACAGATGCCACCACAAACTAATGTTTCCTCTCTGCCGAACATGTGCTGAGGCCCTGAATCAGGATGCCGAGTGTATGCACAGCGACGGTGAGAGGCAGTTGTCTGGTACCTGGGTGTCTTTTGAGCTTGAAAAAGCTATTGAAAAGGGCTATCGGGTTCTTTGCATTGATGAGGTCTGGCATTTTCCAAAAAAGAGCAACACTCTCATTAAAGCCTATGTCAAGACATTTCTAAAATGTAAGCATGTAAACGACAACAGTGTCGTTCTTCAAATGAAACTTGGTTTTATTCCTTTTGATGGTGTCTGCTACAGCTGTGAGATGTATGTTTGTTTTCTGGTCAGCTACAAATGCCTTGACAAGACCCACCAGTGACTCATGAGTCACAGCGGTCGCATTAGTAGAATTCAGTGTGACTCCTTTACATTTTACCTGTCTCTTGCCTCTATGTGTGTGGTAAGCATAACACTTGGGACCCCCGGATACAAAGTTTGTGATGAAATCATCCTCCTCACCGCCCAGCTCATCTGTTAAATCCCCTAGGTAAGGACCTAAGGGAGGCATCCACTCCCCGGGTCTAGATGTAAAGATTACAGAATCTGTGTCACAATACAAGACCCTCTGTTGCAGCTTATCCAGTAATTCGTACAACATAAGCCTTGCATGAGCCGTCGTCACTGCACCTATGAAAACATTCACATCAGCCACCCTAGCGTCTCGACCATCAGCATTTCTCCACTGCACCATAGCAATTTCATCAGAAATGAAGCAGAATTGTCTGACATCGATACAATCAAACTTCAGCTCTGTGAACCTCTCAGGCTCTGTAATCAACTCACACGACCCCTGATTGGTTCTCATACTAAAACGCCCCCATAGGGAGTTTAAAAGTAACTTGTTACAGCTCCTGACTGCCTTGTTGACGGTTATCTTGTCAGGATCGAGTTTGATGTCTTCATGAATGAAATAGTCTTGTACATATTTCTGCTTTTCCTCCTCGGTTCTGACATGCTTTGGATAGCCAGACGCTTCTTGCTTACATTTTAGAAATGTCTTGACATAATCTTTAAAAAGTGTTGCTCTTTTTTGGAAAATGCCAGACCTCATCAATGCAAAGAACCCGATAGCCCTTTTCAATAGCTTTTTCAAGCTCAAAAGACACCCAGGTACCAGACAACTGCCTCTCACCGTCGCTGTGCATACACTCGGCATCCTGATTCAGGGCCTCAGCACATGTTCGGCAGAGAGGAAACATTAGTTTGTGGTGGCATCTGTAGGGCAAAACAGGATGGAAGAGCCCTCTAGGCGGCAAGACAGTACATTTAACAAGACCAAAATAATTCTCAATACTGTCGAAATTACCCACAATCACCTCAGGGTGGCCTATTGGATAATCTTTCTTGGATTGAACAGTAGGATAAAGACTTGTGAAATCGTAGTAGTGGACTTTTTCCTCAGCTGCACAGTCTGTCACATGCAGGAGCTTCATAGCATTTGTCCTACCTCCAAAAAGGGCGTCCCTAGGATTCAGCCGTTCAGGTTTCTTGTAATTGGCTAGAAAGGCCTGAACAGCTGGATCTGATTGTATCAACTGCTTCCACTCACACTCCCACATCACAACCACACATAGACCGTGTCGCTTCCTCAGAGCATCCACCTTGTTGATAAACTGTGCATAAACACCAGTATTATCGGCAGAGGCCTGTGGATAGCACTTTATACATCTATGATAGTAACACCCTGCAAATTCAAAACACGTGTTTGAAGCCTCATCAAACCCATCCACACAGTAACTTCCTACCTTATGCTCACCGCCTCTGAGTGCGTGTCTAATGACTCGCTTTTCAGAATAAGCCACATATTCCAACCACTGGATAGATACATCTGAAAATGCTTTATTGCACTCCAGATACATTCCATCGTACGTGAGAGCAAGAGTATTGTAAGGCAGGAACAGCGTCTTAAACACACCCATACAGCTTGATGCCAGTGTAGTGAAAGCAAAAGGGTCTACCTGGGTGCACTGCATGAATGCATCGCGATAGATCTCGCAGGCCTTACGCAGCACATTAACATCATTGCGACAGTAACGAGCCATCTCAGCCTGCATGTCAAAGCGTGTGTCTTTAACAATATCGTACCAGCTCATGAATTTCACCTGTTCACTCTGGGACATTTGCTCATAACCATAGAATTTGGGCTCAGGGTAAGATCCTACATAAAACTCATTCTCTACAGTCTTCGGCGACGCGGTCTGCCTCGAGCTTTTCGCGGCGATCGGCAATCCCAACGCAATTTCTTCAGAAATTGCATCGTCTAGTCATTTGATAGCAAATCCTAGGGTTTTTTTTGGAGCATCGTATGTTTGTGAGTATTGTTATAAGACATATGAAACCCCGCTAAAACATTGTGTAAACACCTGTGTAATGTTTGCTTTACACTATGCATACAGCATCCAGGCCCACTGTTAAATGTGATGACTGTAAACGAATCTGTAAATCCCAGCAGTGTTTTGATAAACACAATTACAAGACCCAGTTCACGGTATCATACCTTGTGACACTATGCGTTACTGTGTGATGAGTGTGGTATGATATACAGACGCAACCGTCAAAAAGCCGAAAAGCACAAATGTATAAAGCCTCGATGTGATCACTGTAGAGCCCTCATAGGAGACGGGTACACATGTGTTTCATACAACCTACACCGCCTAAAGAAGATGATGATGAGACATTCCCTCCTAAATATATCTGTACGACTTTGAAACTAGATACCGGGATGGTAAACATGAAGCCGTTATGGCATGTGCCACTGTGATGGATGAGGTGGATCCGTTCCGTCTTGTTTCAGAGGTGTTGATTGTGTGGAAGGTTTGTCAAGTCTTACGCCGTAAAAGATATAGAGGTTATACTTTTATAGCACACAATGCCTCGGGTTTTGACAACTATCTAGTGCTTGAATATTTTGTACGGCAGCGCATAACTCCTTTTGTGATTATGAAAGGGAGCAGAGTAATTCTGATGTATGACAATGACTATAGTCAACGGTGGATTGATTCCTTCAGCTTCCTGCCTATGAGTCTGTCTAAAACACCTGCAGCTCTTGGTTTTGAGAATGAAATAGGGAAGGGCTACTTCCCACCCAAATGCAC